>NW_015163166.1:144729-152310 GCF_001447785.1 Gekko japonicus
GGTTCAGTTTTAGTTTCAGTCCTGTAATAAAGTTAATTTGTTTTATTTTTGACTAAAAGGTAATTGCATCAAGGCATGTCCAGCACATTTGAATACTGCCATTTTTAATGTCTTACAGTCTGCAAAGATAAGCAAGTCATCCCAAAGAATAATTTCCTATGATCTGAAAATTTAGAGCTGTACCACACTCTTCTTAAATGGTATACTCATGGTTTGGGGGGGGCAGGAGAAGCTCTGGCGGCGTTGTGTACAGAGTTTATAGATGGGTAAACTACTAGGCCCAAGGCTGCTTTGTGTGCCCATTTCAGCACATAGAAAGGCACAACAACTGAAATGGTGGCTAAAATTTTGCAAAGTTGATGACATATACATCCGTATATTTGTGGCTCACACTTATATGGAGTGCATTGCTCAGCTTTTGGACTATGTATCAAAAATACATATGTGACGTTACAGGAAGCAAACAGTTCCAAAAATGACAATTTTTAAATGGTCCTGATTGGAAAGCCCGCCATTCAATGAGAAATAGATATGTACCAGATTGACCAAATAATCTTCCCATGAAACCACAGTCCAGATTAATCCTATCAATATCAGCTTGTAAATGCAGTGGTTTCTCAGTTAGTGGTTTCAGAGCCTCTAGATAGCTTCATGAAGAACAGTTAGAATAATTTCTTCTCAGTGGAGAGAAAGTATGTGATGCATCTTCCCAGCTTCTCTCTCTTAGACTAACCCTTCTCACAAGGTGGGTGTGACAGCAAAATGGGGGAAGAGAGCACAGTGTAAGCCATCCTGAGCTCCTACACTGAAGGGGCAGAATCAGAATGGGTTGGACAATCCAATAAATTAGGAATATTTGCCAAAAGCATATACAGTCAGATCAGTATTCCTATATTGTTAAGGGGCAAAGCATAGAAATATAGTTTTAATAGTGTGTTGAACTAAGACTCAGGAGGCACAAGTTCAGATCCTAAATCTTCCATGAGACTTACTGGTCAGTCATTCACATTCTTTCTCTCTCAGCCTAATGTACTCCACAGGGTTGTTGTGGGAATAAAAAAGATCTACTTAGGTCATTTTTATCACAACTTTTATTTAAGAAGTTCAGGTCACCCTAGGCTCTATCAAGGAAGAACAGAACAAGAGCAGTAATGTTTATACTAAACATTGGAAGAAATAATTTCAGGCCAGCTTCTGGTTTAGAATATCAGTATCCATCAGGATCTTTTTTTTTTTTTTGAAGAAAAAGAAGAACCAGTTCATACTGTGATTTCTGAAGTGAAAACCAGGGGTCATTTCGAGCCGGAGCACACAGGAGCGGTGCTCCGGCAGTTAGAAGTACAGGTGGTGGCTGCAAGCCCCACCCCCAGTAGGAGTGTGAAGAATCATGTGTAGTATTCTATAGAGGAGCACTGAGTGCCATGCAGGGCAGCCCAGCTTCAGCCTGGAGCTCAACTCTGCCCGGGCAGGTAGGCACCCTGGTGGCCAATGGCAGCAGTGGGGATGCTTCCCTGGCGACTGCCCTTGGCCGGGCCCATCTCAGCCCTTCCCCCTCCCTTCGCTGCTCCCTCCTGCCCAGTTGGAGGAGAGCTTCTTGGTGTGCCCCTGCCTGGGCATGTCCCATCTCACCTGTGCCTCCCCCTCCCCTCCTACAGCCTCATCCCCCCTGCAGCTATTTATTTGATAATTGCCTCCCCCTGGCTCCCCTTCCTCTCCCCTCTGTTCCTCACCCTCTTTCCCCACTCCATTTATGAGCTGAAGAGTTTCACTTCCCACGAGCTGCACTTGCTCGCGGCCTGACCCATGCGGTTGCCCTCCTGCTGCCCTGCCCCATCAGGACTCAGAAGTCATTTCAGAGGTGAGTCGCCCCTCGACTTTCTCCCTCCCTTCTTTGAGGAATCCAGGGCAGTTTATGACCCCGTGGGATGGCAGACTGAGCACCGCAAACGAAGCCCCAGTCCTCCTGCATGTGCCCCACATACACACCACCCATGCGCTCTGGCTGGGTGGCAGGGAGGGCAGTGCTGATTTGAGCCCAGGACTGCTGCCAGGCGCTGCTTTGCCTTGGTCAGTTGCAATGGCAGCAGCAGTAACAACCCACTTGTTGCGTGAAAGGCACCTCTGAAGCCAAGGCGTTTGGTTACTTTCCTTCTTTCCACCATCCCCCTCGGTGCATGGGCAGGCGCACACGTGCACCCACACGCACCCTGCCTCCTTCACTCCGGCTGCAGCTGTGGTCAGACCAACTCTCCTTATGCTGCCTGAGGCAGGGGTCTTTTCTCCCCTTCAAGGTGATGCTCCCCACTCTCTGGTGTGTGTGTGAGCCGAGAGCATGCACTCCTCCTGTCGCCACCTCCCACTCATTTTGCCTTCAGTCAGTCCGAGTGGCTCTGCCAGTTGCCCCTGCTGCTGCTGTGCCCGGCTGGAAGTTTGGCTTGCAGCTCTGGTTCCTCAGGCAGCCGCCAAGAGCCCCACTTGGAGCTGGAGGCAGGGGTGGAGGTGCAGGGCCAGCTGCAAGCCACTTTGGGGGGGCGTCCCCGCCGTGCAGCACTCTGAGTGTGACTGAGTATGAGAGATTCAGAAGCTGCAGCTAGAGCAAAAAGTGGCAGCTCATCTGTTATCTGGAGCTAGCATTTCCTCACATTAAGCCTGAGGTTCAGGAGATGCCTTTGGACTCCACCTGGGATGTGGTTTCTCTCCCCCCCACCCAATCCACTCACCCTTTCTGCACATGTCACACCCTCTCACACTCCAGGGAGGTGACAGCTCCACGTGTGGGTCTTCACCCAAGGAACCCAGGCACCAGAATGCAGGCTGGCTGCGGTGTGTGTGTGAGAAGAGGAGGAATAGGAAGGACCTAAGGATTAGCAATCTCTGAACGTGCTTACGAGGGTATGACTGGGAAGGAAGGTGGGGAAATGCTGATTTTTTTTAAACTGCTTTTTAAGTGCATTCTGGGATTTCAGCGAATGTAAAACCAGAGGGCAGCAGTTAACTAGATCAACTGTTCTAGACTAAAACTCTTGGGCGGTGAGCATTTGGCAGTGCAATCCTATGTAGAAGGAGTCCAGTCTAGGCTCTTTGCATAGGTTTGCTCTAATAGTCTGCATACAGCGACCGGGGCCAATGAGGCTGAGAGGAAATGGAAAGTGGGACGTTGTTGTACATCATGCATATGATATTTTAATCGGGGGGGGGAGAGCTTATCAAGAGCCATAGCTAGAGCTCCTTTGCCACTGGGGGAGCAAAGCAACCACTGCTGTCAAGTGACTGTAGCTGGATCAGCCATTTAATGAGAATATGCATCCAATCGATACCAGTTGGGCAGAAGGGAGGGAGAGCATGCTCATCCCAGCCATAGCATAAATATGTCCTCATTGTCTTCATTGACAGCCCATTTTCTCGTGAATCAGGACAAGCACCTTTAAGGTGAATGTTGCATTTCCCAATTTTTTCCTCCTTCACCATTGCATCTACAGTTAAAGAGCCATCTCAAATAGTATTTGTTGTGCATTTGTATGTAGACTGTGAGAAGTACCCAGAAGCGCAATATTATATTTTATCATTCCTGATCAGTGCAAGAATGTGAAAAGCAAAAGACTCTGTAGAACTGGCATGGCATGGTTGTTAGGGTGATGCACTATGGTCTTGGGAGAGCCACGTGCACATCCCCACTCTGGCATGAAAGTTTGCTGGGTGACCAGGCTTAGGCCAGTCATTCTTTCTGAGCTTAACTCACAGGGTTGAGTTACCTCCCAGGGTTGTTGTAAGGACAGATTGATGAGCACCATCCCAAGCTCCTGAGAGAAAAGGTGTGATAAAAATAATGACCTCTTTGGCAGGCATAAGGGGAATGTATCTTGTGCACGCAATTTCAAATTGTGTGTTTTTCATTCTTCCTAAAATGCATTCCCAAGCCCAGACTCCCCATGGTATAGGAAAGGAAGAAGGGGGGGGGAGACTTAGGAGAAAGGAAAAGATGCTGTTACAAAGCAGAGTGTGTTTCTTTGGGAATAAGCCCCATTGGACCGCCTTCTGATACACTTCTGGTGATGTCAGGGGGTGTGGCATATGCAAATAAGTTATGCTAATGAGCTCCTGCACCTCTTTTTCTATGAAATGACCCCTGGTGAAAACACTGGTAATTTGGTGCTTTTCAGAATATGATGACTTGCAGTTTTACCACATGGGTACTCTTTCAAAAGATCATTTCATCAAATGCGAAGGTATATTATCACTAAGGTATATCATCAAAAGAAGAGTTATACCTTTGAATTCCATTGAAGTCAATGGCCTTGAGAGTGTGTAACTCTGCTTAGAACAACATTATCAGTCAAATAAACTAAATTTACAGACAATCCACTATCAAAGTTAATTTGTTCTTATGATAAGGATCCTATGTTCCTTTTCAGCCCCGGGAGTTCCATTGTCCTGAACTTGTTAATGAATTCTAGTTCCACAGTCTTGTGTTGTGATCTCCCTTTGAAGTTTCTGTTTAGCTGTTCTCCTATGGAATATCCTGGAAGAGTAAAATGTTCTCCCCCTGGCTTATGAGTATTCTGATTTTTAATGTCAGATTTATGTCCATTTATTATTTTGCATATGGACTGGCTTGTTCATCAAATGCAGAGAGTAGAAAGGCATAGTTGACACTTGATGACATATGTAACATTGGAAGATGAACAAGTAAATGAACCTGAGATCGTTGGTATTGTTAGGTCTGGTGACTGTGTTGTTAGAGTTTATATGGGAACAAAGCTGCCATCTTTATAAGAGGCCCTGGTTCCAAAGTCCTCATCCATGTTGGGTAGCATATTATTGTAAGGGAGAAGATGGTTAAGGTTAGGAGGCTGTCTGTGGGCAAGGAAAGGTCTGCCTCCTAGTGCCTGTGAGAGAAGAACATAATTATCCAGCATAGGTTATAAACATTAAAGATGTGTTGAACTGGTTTTAGGTTTGAACTGTATATGACCATCAGTGGTGTTCTATTGTTGTTTCATTTGGGCCTATATTGTATCAAGTTATCCTTAGGTATCATTCTGACTTTGTCATTCTGTTTCTTGACTATATCAGGTGGATGTTGTAATTCCATAAATGTCTGTTGTAGATCCTTCAGGTGAGAATCTCTGTCAGAGAGATTGGAACTGCTGCAGCTGTAGTGTAGAGCCTGGCTGTAGACAGTGGATTGATTGTTTGGTGTGTTTAGGATGGTAGCAGAAATTACATAGATATATTTTGTGAAAATCTGGTGGTAGTGAGTAAACATGAAACCAGTTGTATATGCAGTACACTGGCATGATCTTTTAACAGTTATAGCAGGTACACAGATGGTAAGAAAGATACCCTGTAGAAATCCTGTAGAGATCCCATAGAAGTTAGAACGATTTTTTATTTTTCCATGAATTTATTTGATTTGTATTTACTGTTTCCATGTGATATATTTTGCAGTCTGTTGTTGAGGGACTTCATTTCTAGGAAATAGTACTCTGAAAAGTCATTAATTCTAATTCCTTCTTGTTGCCTAAGAATTAAGGATAACTAGTTCTTGGCAATATAGCTTTATCTATATACTGGGGGTAGAATTGGCACAGCTAGTAAGCTACCTGCATACGCAGATTGCTGAAACAATTGTACTCATCACCAACTGCCTGAGGGAATGTTCTCCGACCTTTGCCTTTAATGTCTAGTCCAGGTACATTCCACCCAACAGGAGAGTTTCCAGCAACATAAGGAGGTAAAGGGAAAATTTTAGCCACCATGTTAGTTCCAGTAGGAGCAATAGGATCAGCAGGACAGACACATAATAACAACACTGCTTTCTGTGGGGTTGTTACAGAATTGTGTGACAACTTCAGTTTAATTTGAAAGTTTAAGTCTCTTTGCACTTGGGATAAAATACTGGTCATCCTTTTTCTGACTCATGCTAATGAAAGTATTAGAAATATTGCTCTTAAGGTAAAGGTAAATGTTTCCCTTGCTCAAAAGCCAGTTGAATCTGACTCTAGGGATGCAGTGCTCATCTCCATTTCCAAGCCGAAGAGCCAGCACTGTCCAAAGATGTTTCCATGGTCATGTGGCCGGCATGACTAGATGCCAAGGCGCATGGCACATGGAACCTTCCCACCAAAGTGGTACTTATTTATCTACTAGCAATTTCTTGCTTTCAACCTGCTAGGTTGGCAGGAGCTGTGACCAGAGATGGGAGCTCACTCCATCATGCAACACTTGGGTCTCGAACTGCTGAACTACCGACCTTCCAGCCTGCAGTTCAGCATCTTAACCACTTGAGCCACCACAGCCTTAGATGCCTATTTTGCATCATTTTATGTGGTATTAAGAATGGACAAAAGAAACAGAAATTGGAAATTTGCCAAAGAAAAGTTGTGGGATGAAAAACTGTCTTTCCAACTGTGTATAACAATGAAGAGAAATGAAAAAAACCCATATGTATACATCCCTGTCAGACAGTAACAGAGAAGAGGAAGTGATGGTATTTTTGAATATTATTACAGCCACTTGGACATGTAGAAAAATCACGTTCTGTTATTTCATTGCTTGGAAATGGTAGTACTACTCCATCTAGCATATTTTACCCTTCATAGCAAGGCCCGAGTGTTACCTTTCTAGATCTGGTACAAGAAAAAGAATAAGAGATTGGATTTATACCCCACCCTTCACTACCCAAAAGGGTCTCAGAGCAGCTTACAGTCTCTTTTCCCTTCCCCTCCCCACAACAGACACCCTGTGAGGTAGGTGGGGCTGAGAGAGCTCTTGGGAAAACTGCTCTTGAGAGAACAGCTGTGAAAGAACTTATGACTGACCCAAGGTCACACCAGCCGCTGCATGTGGAGTAGATTGCAAAGAGATAGCCATGTTAATCTGTTATTTCTCCTTATATATAACTAGGAATAAGGCCCGTTGTGGAAATAAATACAACGAGATCTAGAAAGAGGCTTTGGGAGAGTGCTCTGGCTTTGGGCAAACAGTGTCAATTTGCTGTGGTGACCTCAGCAGGGTATAATGACAGAGTCCACGGTTTTCTCCAGAGGAACTGATCTCTGCTACCTGAAGAGCAGTTGTAATTTTGAGTGATCTCTAGCCCTCACCTGGAGATCGGCAACAATTGTTACCCAGGACGAAATGGCTGGTTTGGAGGGTGGAGTCTATGGCATTCTACCTGTCTGAGGTCCCACCCCTCCGCAAACCCCACCCTCTCTAGGCTCCACCCCTCAAATCCCCAGGAATTTGCCAGCCTGGAGTTGGCAACCCCATCTCCTTCCCAGCTAACCATCAACCTACCATTATCTGCCCCTTTGACTTCAGCTGACTTCTGCCCTACTCAAATCCCCAGGAATTTGCCAGCCTGGAGTTGGCAACCCCATCTCCTTCCCAGCTAACCATCAACCTACCATTATCTGCCCCTTTGACTTCAGCTGACTTCTGCTCTCCCTTCTGCAGAGCAGATTCTGAGTGGTCTCCAGCCCTCACCTGGAGATTGGCAACAATGGTTCCCCATGAGGGACTGACTGGTTTGGAGGGTGGAGTCTATGGCATTGTACCTGTCTGAGGTCCCACCCCTCC
>NW_015163166.1:152429-152623 GCF_001447785.1 Gekko japonicus
TCTGTCATCTGGAGATCAATTGAACAGCGGGAGATCTCCAGGTCCCACCTGGAGATTGGCAACCCTAGGGGAAAGTCAGCTGCACAGCAGGGGGTTGAAGAGAATGGTTTGATGGGTGCTGGGCCAAGATTGGCAACAATAGTTCCCCAGGAGCAAATAGCTGGGTTGGAGGGTGGAGTCTATGGCACTGTAAC
>NW_015163166.1:153877-212859 GCF_001447785.1 Gekko japonicus
AGGGCTAGTGATGCCATGCCAGTCTGGAGGCATGAAGTCACCCTGAGAGTGCTTGCAGGCCTAGGGTTGCCATTGCCAACAAAGACAAATTGATGCAAAGGAGGATGGAAAAGTCTCCATATCTCTATTTTGCCTTAAATTGGTTTTGATGCCAGCAGAGTGAGAAAATGCCAGAGGCTCTGGGTGGGTGCCCCATGGTAAATGCACCAAACAATTCCTAAAGATTTTCCAAAACACTAATCTGTCGATAAATCTTTTTCTACACTGACAGCGTCCCCTGCCAGAATGCAACACATCCAGTGTTCCCTCTAAGCTGAGTTAGTGTGAGCTAGCTCACAGTTTTTTAGCCTCCGGCTCACAGATTTTTGTCTTAGCTCAGGAAGGAGGGCTTCAGAGCAAATGAATGCATGCAGCAGCCAAATCGCTCGCTCACAACTTTAATGCCAGGAATTAATTGCTCACTGTGAGAATTTTTGCTCACAGGACTCCACAGCTTAGAGGGAGCCTTGAACACATCCTCATCACTTTGAATTAGCCCCAGAGCTTTAAGAGCTCTCCAGCTGTCACCTGGAGATTGGCAACAGATTGTTTGGAGGGTGGGGTCTATGGCATTGTATCTGTCTGAGGTCCCCCTCTTCCTCCTCCTCAGACCCCACCCTCAGCAGGCTTCATCCCTAAAATATCCTGGAAGTTTCCAATCTGGAGTTGGCAACCCTATGTCCTTTTCCAGGCAACCATCAGCCTCCCTTTATCTGCCTTTCTGTCTTCAGGTTTACATCCCCCCCCCCAGCCTCTGCCTACCCCCCGCAGCCTCTGCCTAGGGAAAGGACAATCTTTCCCTGCAGTGGGAACCAAAGCAGCTGACATCATTCTCCATCATGGCTCCAGAGCAAATTCAGCCGCAGAAGGGGGAAAGTAGGTAAACAGCATTGCCAATGTCATGATGTAATTTCTGGGCAAAAACCCAGACATACCCAAATGCACACCCGCACGGCTCTAAAATTTACAGTGGTTTCTATGGTCTGTAGCCAGTTTGGTGTAGTGGTTAAGTGCACGGACTCTAATCTGGGAGAACTGGGTTTGATTCCCCACTCCTCCACTTGCATTTGGCTGGATGACCTTGGGCAAGCTGTAGTTCTGATAAGAGCTGTTCTTGAAAAAGAGCAGTTTCTGTCAAGAGCTCTCTCAGCCCCACCTACCTCACAGGGTGTCTGTTGTGGGGAGGGGAAGGGAAAGGAGTTTGTAAGCCGCTCTGAGACACCTTTGGGTAGTGAAGGGCGGGGGTCCAATCTCTTCTTCTTCTTCTTCTTTACCGTAGAAAGCTGTGGCATGTGAAGTATTGTGGAGGAAATATAGGGTAGGTTGTGCTGAGCTATAATCCATAATTCTTTTAAAAGTGCTTACAATTGGTTTCCCAGTGTAAGATTAACAGAATCACATTGATTTGCTCCAGAAAAGACTTGGTGTGTTTGGTGTATTTTTCATCTGAATGACCCCTAAACCTTCTTGCTTGCTGCTTGATTTCCAAGGCCCTGGTTTCACCTCCTAATGTATGATAATCTGGTAGGGGGTGCCAATGTGCTGATAGTTCCAAAGATTTATGTAGGCCTTGCTTCATGTGGGTAGAGGTCTCCTCTCCTGCACTTATGGAGCTAAGTTACAGTAATCTTATCTACTATGTTGAGACAGAAAGCTTCTCCTCATGTATGGGACAAAGATGTCATCATTTAAAAAAAAATTAGATGTTTTATTGAAAAAAGAATTTTATAATTTAACACCATCAAAATCCTTACTATTATAAGAAACAGAACTTCACTTGAATTCTTTATCTTCATATCTTCTTTCTTCTCCCAATATTATCACTTGATAATATTTATAGGATTCTCGAATTACTTTAGCTCATTATAAGTGCCTGCTAACCAATTTGCCATAAATATTTTCAATTCTGTTCCAGCTTCAACGTTTGATTTAAACTCCTTGAACTTTAGGCACAACTCACAACTATAGAAATCCAAAGAGAAAATATGTTACCGTGCCCAAGCATCCAAGGTTCTCGCAGGTAGAAAGGCTACTTGGAGGATGGCTGGATCCATCCCAGTAAACATTTTTCCCTATGTGGGAACTTTGTAGCATTTATACAGGACATATATATTTGAGAGAAATGTGTTACAACAACAGGTCCAAATATTGTATACCTCATATACCTTTTAATATCGCATGACTATATTTATCAGAATCTCCTATTATAATTTTGTAATGCCTGCAAGATCTGGTCTGTCTGCACTAAACTTCTCCCATTGATATATGTTTATTTATTTTAAACAGTGATATAATACTTAGTGAAGTTTTCATGCAAACATAATAAAAATATTTTAAAATGGTGATTAAGTATACACCACCACAAACTAAAAGCTCATCAAAAGTTGGCAGCCGTTTAAAAAAAAAACCCTCAGCATCTTACAAATTGCCTTGGCAGCCAAAGGCCTTCCGAAATATCTTTTACTATCACTCAAAAAGGCCATTTCTCTCTACTGCTTTTCATTTACAGTCTTTATCATTTACAGTCTTCTTCACATTCGTTGTCACAAAGTTTTTGTGGTCCATTTTACAGATGTGAAACAGAATGCATAAAAATCACTTATTGGGACCATGGCCAATCTTGGATTTTGAATGCAGACACCAAAAGTCTACGCCTGTTACTTTGTTAGCTGAACTACATGGACTTTTTTCAAATATCCCACTCTTTTCTTTTGTAATCAATTTCTCAACCTTGTTAGGGGTTTATTTGTAATAATTCTGTCTGAGCACAAGAGGAGGAGGAGGAGATTGGATTTATACCCCACCCTTCACTACCCAAAGGTGTCTCAGAGCAGCTTACAAACTCCTTTCCCTTCCCCTCCCCACAACAGACACCCTGTGAGGTAGGTGAGGCTGAGAGAGCTCTTGACAGAAACTGCTCTTTTTCAACAATAGCTCTTATCAGAACTACAGTCTGCCCAAGGTCATCCAGCCAGGTGCAAATGGAGGAGTGGGGAATCAAACCCAGTCCTCCCAGATTAGAGTCCGTGCACTTAACCACTACCCCAAACCACTACACCGTGCACTTAACCACTACCCCAAACCACTACACCGTGCACTTAACCACTACCCCAAACAAGCCATTGTACATTTTTGAGGTGTAAGTAGAATGACCATTCTAGAATGAACAAGCCAACTTTTGGATTGGATTCTCCCATGCATGAACAGACGCCTTCTCTTTCCCCAAACAGCCCTCTGCTCTTCCTGAAAATCCTCAGCACTGACTTTGGATGGTCTCTCAGATAGGGTGGCTTCTTGAACATAAAATTGTTGCTTGGGGCTGGTTCACACATCACTTAATTTCTCATTGCTTGATTATTCAATGACTCACAGCTGAACAAGTGAATGCCTACATTTAAAATATGATGTCTGGATTTTGGACTCTAGGGATGGGCACAAACTGGGAAAATGGGGGTTCATCCCTGTTCATGGCTCATGTGGGTCTCATGAACCTTCACAAACCTTCCCATTTACCAAATTGGATCATTTCATGAGGTTCGTGTTATACTAGAGCACCCCCTCATGGGATAGAGATGCCAAACTTGCAGTGAGTCTTCAGCCGACTCTCCTCTACTTGCCTGCCAAGTTTGGTGAGGATTGGATTTAGGGGGGCTGAGTACAGCCCTGCCCCCAAACCATATGCCACCAGGAAAGTGACATCTGGGGAAATCACAGCTGCAGTTTCAGGAGTGTATCAAATATCCCACTGAAAGCTAGAGGCATCAAACCCACAGAGGACCTCCCCAGGAAGCCCCTCTATCTGTCAGCCAAGTTGTGTACAGTTTGGCTTGCGGGTGAGTAGCAGCCCCCAAAGCAGGTGTCCCCAGGAAAATGCTCTCTGGGGAAATCACAGCAGCCGCAAGTTCAGGAGTGTGTCCATTCGAACTGACCCCCTGCAAGCTAGAGGCATCAAACTTTCAGTGGACTTCCTCAGGATGCCCCCCTACAAAAGGGGGGGGGTCTAGCATGGGAGGGGATGGCAAGTTGGAAAACCAAGTGGATGGGCAGGTACAGCAAGGGCAGCCGATGGTGCCAAGCCCAGCAGGTGGCTGACCAGAGGTACAGACGTGGAGGATCTTAGGGTCCAAAGTGCAAAATGGGGGGAGGTCTAGCACAGGAGGGGGGTCGCAAGTTGGAAAATCAAGTTGATGGGCAGATACAGCAAGGACAGCTGGTGATATCCATCCCCCCATTGCTTTGGCAATTAATTGATCAGCGCCAGCATGTCTGGCTTACAAATTGTCGCCACAAACCTAATGAACCTCTGTGAAAAACATGGCAGTTCATGGGCAACATGATTGCATGAACTGAGGTCCCACAAACCATGAACCAGCCATGTTTGTGAAGAAATTAGCTTTGGGGCGAGGTTTGTGCTCATCCCTAGGTCTAATTCATGCAAAGCATCACATGATGTTGCAGTCAGTGTTCCCTCTAAGCCGAGTTAGTGTGAGTTGGCTCACCATTTCTTAGCCTCCAGCTCACACATTTCTGTCTTAGTTCAGGAAGGATGGCTCCAGAGCAAACTAATTTATGCAGAAGTCAAATCGCTTGCTTACAACTTTAATGCCAGTAGCTCACAAAGTAGAATTTTTGCTCACAAGACTCCACAGCTTAGGGGGATCATTGGTTGCAGTCATTTAAGCATGATGGCTATGTGATGTGTGCTCTGAGAAGAGTTTTAATCAGCAATCCATGGCATTCAAAGGATTCATAATAGAATTCGCTTGCATTGCCTTACCAGTTTACTTCTCTGAAGTTGTGCTAATAGAGTCATGCATCCTACTGCCCACTTCTGCTAGCATAAAAGACATTTGATTTTTGGAAGTGTTATTTTAAAGTGGTGATATACTATTACAACCAAGAAAACCCTACCATATCCAAAGACTTATCATTGCTTATGCAAGGAATAGCACTAGTTTAGTGCTTTTAATGCTTTTCATTATAGCATGCACATGAAAGCTTATACCCAGAATTGAACTTCGTTGGACTTAAAGGTGCCACTGGATTCAATGGTATGTACTCACAGCTTTGCAAGGATTATGTGTCCAGTGCTACCACTCGCACCAGGATCCTTGTATTAACAGAACATGACTTAGTTGTAAATGAACTCCACTGACATGTTGTTGGATGCACGCCAGTGTTTGTTACTACTATATCCCATGCAAAAAAAGAGAGCTGCAAACCACAATGTGCTTAGCATCACACATCATGCTCTCATGTACCATTGCGAGGCCAGTTTTGGCATGGCTTTCCTATTTTAAAGCCAACCATTTAGAAGGGAGCAGCTGTCTCTGAAACAGAGTTTCATTCGGATACAATGGTCCAACTCAGATTATGGCAGCCACAAAATGTTGGCTGAGGCAGCAGAAGGACACTAACAATAGATTTACTGTTTTGCTTTGTGTGCATTTTTGAAGTGACTTTCCATAATGCAATTTTACATACAGATCCTCTGCTCTAGTAATTGGCATCTTTCAAAGTTTGTTTAATTGGCATATTTTAATAGTATGTGATTCTCACATCCAGCATTGTGAAAATAAATGGGCACAGAATGCACCCATGTAGATTTCTTCTTGAATTGATGGCAGTTTGGCCCACACATCAACTTCAGCTTATGCTCAATTAAAATGTGAAGCTTGGGAGGCACAACCACTTCCTTCTGCAACCTTGCATTTGCAGAACATCTTGCTTAAACCAACCATGCTTCAACAGTTGCTAGTTGCTCAAGCCAAGATGAGCTTTCTTATGGAAGACTGAAGTCATCTGAACTCACCTCTTGAGTAATCAAGTGAGTTTGAACACAGTATGTTCTCCTGGCAAGCATGTTCACTACAAAGTTCTTGGCATGCCTAGGTTAAACTGGCCTGTTACCAATACAAAGTTTTGTGCATGCTTAGTTATCACACCACAAACTGGTAGCCTAGTTCTGTGGTGCACTGGTATGCTAACTAACCATATGTAGCTTCTTTGCTCAGGTAGAAAACCAGCTTTAAGAAGATGCTGTGCTAATACAAAGGCCCACAGGAATTGGCTTTTGTCTTGCCAGCATCAAATAGGAATTGGCTTTTGTCTTGCCAGCATCATGTTTAAGTCAAGCCTATTTCTTCAGTGAAAGAGCTACTTTAGCTTGAGGAAGGTTACTTAGGCTGAAGAAAAGTTTCAGAGCTTGCTGAGCAAAGTGATAGGTTACATTAAATGCCACCATAAGGAATCACCCAATAAATCTACCAGTTTGTATCCATGCCCAATACAGGGTGTTGTTTTTGTTTTTTAAAACAGTAAGAACTTTGGTGCTAGGTATCAGAGGACTGTCTTCACTTATGTTGTCCAGCCTGGAACTCAAGATTTACACAAGGGACCTTCCTCAAGGAACCAGACTCATCCAAAGTTCATTTTGTGGAAACCAAAGAAGGATCTGCTCTGCAGCTGCTGCCATGAACTTACAAAATGTTCTCCCCCAGGAGATGAGAGTGACCACTGAGGGCCTTCAAGCCTAGGTTTAAGGCCTACTTACTCCAGAGGGCTTTCTAGTTAGGCTAAGGGCTGCTATGGAGTTTTCTTTTATGTAATGGAGCTGCTATTAACTATTTTGAGGTCTGTCATTTTATGTTCTATTTTAAAGTTGTATTGTAAAGCATCTTGGAGACCAGCTTTGGCATAGCCTGTATTTCTGTTTGTTTGCTATGGGGTGGTTTAGAGGACAACAACCACAAAACTACTTTTTTTAAAAAAAATTGAGTTTTCCCCTTCCATACCCATTTGCATGGATAGACACACACTTCTGGCTCTCAGCCTCTGTCAGAAAGGCTAATAGTGTCACCTTCTTTCAAACCCCGTCAATTCCTTACTCCCCTCCCAGTGTAAAACAATAAGCTACCACAAAAGGATGATTTACACCTTCCCGAGGCAATATGTACAAATCTGCCCTTACATGTTGAAAGTGTTCCTTATTGATTTCTGGCTTTCTCTTTATGAAATTCTGTTTCCTTCCTTTTAGGTAATCATGATGGTACATCAGCTAAAGATATAAATCCATTTGGCTGTAATTATGTGATCTCATTAGGCATCTCACTCTAGGATAGGAAATCAGTGATTAAATTTCCATTCAGCATCTTTCTTCATCAGTCACAAAACAAGTCTGGTGATTATCCTGTAGTAATTGTGAAGAGCATGCCTTCATTATTACGCCACTAATTGTTTTCAGTTGAGGAGTTTGGGGGATTTCAGTTTATATAGACAGTTCAGCTAACTCTTTGAGAAACTGGTGATCTTCCCGTTGTGCTCAGTGTGGCAAACATTTTTTCTGGGTTATTTGCAAAGGCATAAAAAGTGGCTTGTTCTCTCTTGGTATGCAACATCACACAATTGCAACATTAGTGACGAGGGTGATGTATCCAAGTTTCTGCCACATATCTCTAAAATGATGTATATGTTTAAGAGAATCCATGAAAGCAGTGGGGTTGTTGTTTGTTTATCGACCTTTTTTTTTTTTTTTTTTTTTTGCATTCCTGATAGGACGTGGATTGGCTCTCTGTTGGGACCTCCACTGGTTCATTTGTGGTCTGCATTCGGTAGAAACGACGAAGAAGTGGATGGGCCTTTTGGCCAGTCCATTGAAACACGATAACTAGGACCTCCAGTCTGCCCTAGAGACCTGTGATTATAGAACCAGTAGAAAGTAATGACAACTCTCTTCGATTGTTATGGAAGCTAAACTGCGGCCCCGGTCACACAGGCCACAGCATGGCTCACTGTGCAGCTGTTACCCCCTTGGGGTATGCTGTGGTGGGGAAAGGAATGGTGAAGCCATGGGGGCTTCTAGATAGGTGCCACTAGGTCATGTGGTATGGTGGTAGGTGAAGTCTCTGAAAGAGAACCTTCTGTGCAGGACTATGCAAAAGTTCGTTTTCTAGTTACTGTGAAACGATTCATAGCTGTGGTGCTTGTCAAGCCCCTTAGAAACCTCAGGCTACTCCTTATTTCCTGAACCTGTGTCTGTTCCCTTGTAGTCTTCCTATTCAGGACATAGAAAATACTCATTGATGAAGTTCCATGCTTCATACTGGGTTAGATCTGTGGTTTTAAGCCACATGGAGCTAATTCATCAAGCTACATGTTCGTCAGCTAAAAAATAAAGATATCAGAGAAAATGAAAATATAGCAGCCCCCTATAAGCACCACCTGAATTCAGTGTTGCTAAGCAACTTGTACTCCCCAACTATCTGCTAGTTGACCTTGAGGTGGAAAGCAAAGGGCATCCAGAGGTTGCCTGCTAACTAGTGTGACTTTCTTCTTCAGTATAGCTGCAGGGTTAGGGCTGAAGCATGATTGAGTCAGACCCCTGGGTGGATGAGGTAAGCAATAAGCAGAAGTCTTCTTAAACTGCAATCCTAGTGATAGTAAAGTGCATTCAAGATGTTGATTTCATGGGAGACCCTTGGGTATAGAATTGTAACCTCATTCTCTAATGAAATGGCAACACCAGTTTCTTGAATATACCTGTGAGCATGGGATGAAAACTATCTCTTCGACAATCCATGAATTTGATAGATCATGTATTCGTATATGATGATAATATGAAGGCCATATCCTTGTTGTTTAGCATCATGCAAAACCTGTACCTTTATTTCTGTAGATATTTTTGTCTTCTTGCGCACTGGCATTACCTGATGCAGTGAATGATTCTTGTGTACAATATAGGGTTTCCTGGGTTCTGGTCCATGTGTACTGAAGCCGCAACTATGTGTGTTTTGTCCCTTTCAGACTAAATGACAATTGTGCATATCAGGAAGACCACATGTTGCGCATTCTCCCCATACATGTAGTGAAACGTTATAACTGCAGAAGGACAGAATGGCTTTAGAGATTCTGCCTGAGATTCTGGGGGAGGCTGGTGAGTGTCAGAGTTGATGCTACAGTTTCTGCTTCCAGAGCAAGAAGTCATGGGGTTGGATTCTATAAACTGTGAGGGTGATAGCATTCATAGATATGAAACTTTGCTGCCTCCTGTTTCTTCAATCACCTTCCTGAGAAGTTAAAAAACTCCAAAAACCCGAAGCCCAGGATTCTGAGAGCTCAGTGGACAAATTCCACATAGCAGAAGATGCTGCTGTTAAGGGGGTGGGGTAGGGTGGGGGATCAAAGAAAATCACCCTTTGTTGCTCTTTTGCTGGCAGGTTCCACTGGCACAGGGAGATCTATTGGCAAAAGAGGGGTGGTATGGGGAGATTTGGTCCAATTCTCTGTCCTTACTGCACCCCCTTTGACATTTTTCACAAGGACCCCACAATCCCCAGCATGAGCTCTGTGTTGTTTGGAAAGAGGTAAGAAGGAAGGATCCAGTTTGTGAGTGCTTTCTGCTCATGGTTACTGTAGGATCCAACACATGAATGTTTGCTGCATCACAGATGTACTTGACTTGAGTTGGTTCTAAAAAGGTTCATCTCTGGTTCTCTCACAGCTCAAGTGATAAATTTCTCAGTTTTTTAATGGCTGCCTTTTATATCTACCTTGGTTAATAGTTGACAATAATTTGGTCAGTATAAGAGATTCCCTTTTACTCTAGCTATGGGATTTCCTATTGAGATTTTTTTTGAATGAGAACTACATAAAATGGTCATCTTCAATGAACATCATAAACTGTGCAATTAGTGTAACAAATGGGTACAACCACAGTTAATATGTACCAATAGGATCTTTGTGCTGTTTACAATGTAATAAAATAGCAGGCTCAGTAATTGGATACCAATAATGTACTTTGACTGGTTTGAGTTATTGTCATTTCTAGGAGGCCCACAAAGCTTGAGTGAGATACATTTCCAAAGCCTGGGTTTGGATGCATATATGGTACTTCTGAAAATACTTCTACAGAATTTTTTAAAAAATTAAATTAGTAGTTATTGACAGGAATTTTGTCAATTTGAGGTTATTCTTGCCTTGCATGATAACTGCGGTTGAGACATCTGACAATGGTGTGAGGCTAGGTGGAGCATAGTTTGCCTATAGTTCAGGGGTGGCCAAAATGTGGCTCTTTCACACATATTGTGTGGCTCCCAGCAGAGCGGCTGGGGAAAGAAAGGGGAGGCATGCCTCCCCGTTCAGTCTTCCCTTCCCAAGCCAGTGTTCCCCTCCCTGGATAGGCTTGAGGTGGGGGGGGAGCAGAGAAAGAAAGCAACTTTAACTTTAAATATCTTCTCAACCTCCTCCTCCGCTGTTGGTGGCTTGGAGAAGGCATCTGTCTCTTTAAATCCCTTCTCCAAGCCAAGCCAGCCAGGGGGGCGGGAGCAGGGGGGTTTGGAGGACAGATTTAAAGTTTCTTGCTTTCCACCTCCTCCTCACTCCCCCATCTATTTGCTTTCTTTGTTTCTCTCTCCCCCCCTTTCATTCTTTATTTCCACCTCTCTCTTTCTCTCTGTCTTAAGATAAATAAATGTCATTGGAAAAATATATATCGTTATCAATATCTGTTTCTGTCCCTTTTGTTTTTATTTGGCAGTCTCATTTAATGCTAATAAAAAGCAAATTTGCATATTTTTCAATAAAAACGTGTGGGTTATATTTGTTTATGTCTTGCGGCTCCCAAACATCTGACATTTGTTCTATGTGGCTCTTACATTAAGCAAGTTTGGCCACCCCACTATAATTATTCTGGCAACTGGGCCAGCCAAATCACCCTGGGGATGTAATTTGATTTTTCCTATGTAGCATGGAAGACCACTGTTAAATGGTGGGTTCTAAGCATGGAGGACCGGACTACGACATGCTGAACAGGTCACGTTTATTGCAAAACACACACAAGACCTCACATGTTCGATTAAGTTCCTCTGGAGGAAGTCTTGGAACTCTTCTGAAGTGAATGCCGTCCCGTTGTCAGAGACTATCGTGTCTGGCAGCCCATGTGCTGTGAATATCTGGCGCAGCGTGCGGATGACAGCCTTGGAGGATGTCGTGGTGACCTGGCTAATCTCTAACCACTTGGAGTACAAGTCCACAGTGACTAGAAAGAGCAGTCCTTGGAAGGGGCCTGCAAAGTCTATGTGGAGTCGGGACCACGGCTTGTGGGTGGACTCCCAGGACTGGGTGGGCATGCTTGGTGGATTCGGCCCGACCTCTTGGCATGCTTGGCATCTCTGCACCCAAGCTTCGATCTCCACATCGATCCCTGGCCACCATATGTAAATATGGGCCAGGGCCTTCATCTGGACTATTCCTGGGTGAGCCTCATGTAGCATGGTCAGGATGCGGTGTTGCAGGGCATTGGGAAGGACAACCCTATCCCCCCACAGCAGGCACTCTTTATATGCTGAAAGTTCATCCCTCCAGGTGAGGAATGCTGTGAATTCTGGGCCTGCGGAGGCTGTGGGCCACCCCCTCACCACCCAGCCCAAAACCTGGGAGATGATAGATTTGCGGGCTGAGTTGCGGGCTCTGGCAGCTCCTCAAGCAGGAGGACATGATGTGTGGGAGCTGGGTTGGCCGCAACAGAAGGGAGAGGCAGGCGGCTGAGGGCATTTGCATGGCCCATCGCCTTCCCCGAGCGGTGTTCCAAGCAGTAGTTGTAGCCCACGAGGAAGAGGGACCAGCGTAGAACCTGGGGGGAAAGTACCTGGGGTGTCCGTTTGTCGGCCATGAAGAGTTCAAGCAGAGGCCGGTGATCCATCACGATGGTGAAGGGTCGTCTGTACAAGAAGTCGTGGAACTTCTTAATGCCTGCAATAATTGCCAGACCCTCACAATCGATCTGAGCATAGTTCCGCTCTGCTGCTGACAAGTTCTTCAAGTAATAGGCCACAGGAACCTCCCAGTCGTCTGGGAGGACGGGGCCCAACACTGCGCCCATGCTGTAGGGAGAAGCGTCACAGGCCAGGATCACCAGCAGGACCTCTTCGAAATGCGCTAGCACATCATTGGAATCAAGAGCACCTTGACCTCCCCCAGAACGCTGCACCATTCTGTGGGCCCCAGAACCAAGGCGCCTTTTTGTCCAACAAACAGTGCAGGGGCTCCGCGACCACTGCCTTGTGGGGGAGGAAGGCGTGATAAAAGTTCAGGAGGCTGAGGAATGCCTGCAGTTCCGCCTTTGATTTGGGTGGGGGGGCTTCAAGCATGGCCTTGATCTTGTCCCTCGCTGGATGGAGGCAGTTGGCATTCACTGTGAACCCCAAAAAGTCGACCTCCGGGACTCCCAGTAGGCACTTTTTCTTTTTTGCCTTGAGCCCAGCTGCATTGATGCAGCAGGGGACTGTGCAGAGATGGGAGTCGAAGTCATCCAGGGTGGCCGCGGCAATTAGGATGTCATCAAAGAACAGCATCACTCCAAGAATCCCTTTCAAGTGAGAGTCCATAAGATGCTGAAAGATCCTGGGGCCATGCTCACCCCAACTTGCAGCCGTTTCACTTTGGATGACCCCCCGGTGCATGACTATGGTCTGTGTGGTGGCCGTGGCATCATCTACAGGGAGCTGCTGGTATGCCTGGGCGAGATTCAGCTTGCCAAAAATCTTTGCCCCCGCCAAGGTGGCTAGAATGTGGCTTACGACCAGGACCGGGTACACATGGTCCTGAAGTGCCTTATTCAGGGTGCATTTGTAATCCACGCAGATGTGGATATCGCCATTTGGTTTTGCTGGGGTGATGGTGGGGGTCTCCCATGCTCTAGGACCCCTTGCACTACCAAGTGGTCCAGTTCTGCATCGATTTTCAGTCGCAGGGCAAACGGGGTGTTATGGAATCGCATTCGAATGGGGGCCACCTTGGGATCAAGTTGGAGAGAGACCAGGGGGCCCATGTAATGCCCTAGAGCCCCATCAAAAATGGCTGGGAACTTCTTTCAGACATTGTGGAAATCCCATGGGGCACATTGCTTCACTCCCTCTATGGTGATTCCCAATGGTGCAAACCACGCTCGACCCAGGAGACTGACTAGGTTTCCCTTGACCATGATTAAGTCCAGGTAGCCATCTATCTCCCGGTACTGCACCCAGAAGGCCCCCACTCCCCAAATTGGGACCTGGTTCCTCTGAAAGTCCACCAAGTTCACAGGTGACGGCTGCAGGTGGGGGGGAGGGCATTTGGACACAGTCTTTTAAGTGTCTCCACCAAGCTGATGGACAACGCTGACCTGGAGTCTAACTCCATGGAACAGGGGGATCCCTCAATTTTAACCCTGACCTGAATCTTTGGGGCAACCATCTGGCTAGAGAGACAGAGTACCTGAGGTGATGGTTGTCTCGTGAGGACGTAGAGCTCATCCGTTGATGCATCGGCCTCATAGTGAGCGGTGGTCCTTCTGTGTTGGGGGGGCTGCGTTTTCGGGGGTTTGGTCCCTTTTGATCAACAAGCACGGGCTATGTGCCCAGAGCAGCTGCAGCTCCGGCACATGGTATCCCTGAACCTACATGTCATCCTCTCATGGTGGTCACTACAGCTGGTGCACTCCAGTCCGGCAAAATTCTCCGTCCGGGCGAATCGTGGAGCTGACCAGGTATCCTTTCGCTGCAGGAGCTGCATGGTCCGGTTGACCTCCTCACTGTTGGTGTCAGCTGTGGCCGTACCTGCTTGATGCGTGGCTGCTGTTGGTGGATGCGATCTCTCCCATGCGGTGGAGAGGACGGAAGTGAGGGTACACGTCTCCGCTTCCATGATGCAATGCCAAAGCTTTTCCTCCTGGAGACTGCAGATGAAGCCGTCCCGGAGGGCCGTGTCCAAGTGTGTGTTGAACTTGCACTCGGAGGTGAGGCAGCGAAGCTCAGCCAGGTATTCGGAGGCGGACTCCCAGCCCTGTTGGTTCCTTTGGTGGAAATCCACATGGCGTGACATCTCCGAGGGCCATGGAATGAAGTGGTCCTGGAGCGCCTTCACGATCTTGTTGAATGTGGCCTCATCCAGGGTCTTCGGGGACAGGAGTGCTGAGCCAAATCTATCGATGGGTTGCAGGAATCGACAAGGAGGCACTTCTTCTGGGCCTCATCAGTTACCTGGTAGAAGACCAGGAATGACTTGAGTCTGGTGACCCAAGCTCCCCATTGATGCAGACGGGCTGGATCGACCGGTGGAACCAGCCCAGCTCCCAGAGCGACTGCCATCATGCTGCCCTGTTGAGGCTGGGAAGTGGCTTGAGCACCTTTGGTACTCATCGGCAGGAGTGGTGGCGGTGGCGCGTTGTCTTCTGTGGGTGCCCAGTCAGCCCGGCTCACTTCAATGGGATCCCATCCTCGTCGCCAATGTTAAATGGTGGGTTCTAAGCATGGAGGACTGGACTACGATATGCTAAACAGGTCACGTTTATTGCATAACACACCCATGATGAAAACTGGCTGGCAATGGCCAACTATATACACCCACCCCAGACACACCCCTAGTCTCATTGCAGAGTTTGAATCTCCCACCAAAGATCCTTGGCCCCTATTATTAGTGGATCCAAGCTAGGGACTATGCATGCAGACCCCTAGTGGTGGTCCACGGACACAACAACCACAGAACTGATAGTATAGTACTATTTGTTTCCATATGTTCATTTTGGGTCTGGATAATGATAAAAATGACTGCACTTAACTCATCCATTCATGGAAACTTTAGAACCAAGTTAAAAGATATATAAGGCTTTGGATATTGTTGCTTCCTAAACTATTACAAAAGGCCCCCTAAACTCCCCCAAATAACAGTTTCGATAACCTACCTTTCCCCCAAATGCTTCAAACTTGTTATGTTATCCTTCCACTCTTCACCCCAAGTTTATTTTTGTTTTTTTAAAAAATCACAAATGGCTGATGCTGTAACATGGCAAAGTAGACCTATCATGCCTCAGCTTAGAATTAAACATATCACAGCGAATGAGACAGAAAGAACCATTCACATGGTCTCAAGTCAAATGCTGATCTGAAAGAAGTTTAAGAAAAGTTAATATTGTCTACAAGACTGAAGGAAAATTCACTAATTTCAATTCTGGGAGTAATCTCCTTTGATTTCCCCATCCCCCATTGCTGCATGCAAGATTTATAAAAGTTAAAACTGAAAAGGCCAACAAAGTAATCTTGTAAAACCCTTGGTGAATTCAAGGCTGTTCTGTAGAAAACTCTCCAGTGTTTTGTCCAGTCTACTTGTAAATGATTCAGACACTGAGTAATAAACGAAAGTCCAGATTTTATATTCCCTCCTGTCCCTGGAATGAGGAGTTTTAGCCCCGTACAATGATAGTGAGTCATTTTGCTGTCATCCTCTAAACCAGCATTTATTTGGCAACAGTTGTTGTCAGCTACCCACAGCTGCAGTTACTAGTGCAGCAGAGAAGTCAAACAACATATTGTTGTTGTCTGCCGTATGGAATGGTTGCTTTGAAATATTACCTTGCAGGCTGCAAGGTTCTGGAGAGTAAAGAAGCATCTGTTTTCTAGGAAAGGAACCAGCTGAAGGACTGGGCAAGGTACACCTCTTAGATGACCTCTTGCTCTGGTATGAAGCATGCCTTTAGCCTGCGGGTTATTACACAAGAATCTTCAAATTCAAGGGTTTGCTTTTGCTAAGCTCCAGTTTGGGTACTAAACTAATATTTAAAATAATGGGCTGGGTTTTGAAATGAGATTTTCATTTTGGTTTTAGTTTCATTTAGAACTTTTTTTTCTGCTCTTGAGACAAAGCATTTGGAAATGTCTTCTGCCCTTTATTATATGCATTGAATCAGGAGAGAGTGATTAGGTTCCAAGTGGTTATATTTTAGATTTTAGAAGTATAGACTTCTGTTGTCAGTGCAAGTGAGGACATAGACACCACACAGTAGGGGTCATGATGTGTGGTGCCTATCACAGTATTATGGTCTGGCTGGATTTTGGCTTGGTCGAAGAATCTGGGGCAAGAACACATTCAAGCAGACAGTGTAGCAACTGCCAAACCTGTGAAGTACATCCCATACACACTCTTTGAGCAATCGTGTAGAAGTGAGATGACTTGGAAGTAGCGGGTTTTACTGCTCAGTCATGATGCTGAGGAGCATTTTATGTATTTATTTATTTATATTTTTTCCAAAAGGTTAAGTATTCAATAAGAAAAATGTTAACTTTCTCTTAAATTTCAAAATATGCTTATTTCACACCAAAGAATACTACTGTTTTTCATCTCCTCTGTTTTCTGTTGTGATTTCCCATTCAGCTTCCTTTGACATGCCCTGCAACTCAACTTATCTTTAATTAGTATGGTGTTTTTAACCTGCCTTTTCTCCAAGGTGTTCGGGGCAGTGTATATTGTCAAAACAACCCTGTAAGGGTAAGTTAGGCTATAAGAGAGTGACTGGCCCAAGGCTATTTAGCTTCATCAAAGACTGAGGATTTGAACCCAGATCCCCCCAATCACAGCCAACTCTCTGACCACTACACCAGACTGTCACCTACAAACTGTAGTTCCTTCAGTGAAAAAGTCACTGCCTTGGGTTTGCAAAGGAGAGAATTTCCATTTTTGAGGGAGAAGCAAGTGAAAACTTACTGACACCTTTTATTAGGGAAAAAGGGGGGTAATTAGGTATCTTGTAATTAACCCTATTGGAACATGCAAAAGTGCAAGACTTTGAGCATTCATTGTGTCAGTCTCTAGTCAATAGAAGTGCTGTGCAGCATATGTTGATCCACACAATGTGCACGGATGGTTAATTGAATGTGATAAACAAAAGAGCCATGATTGGGCACATGCATGTGTGCTCTTTGCTCTACAAATTAATTTGCTTGGCCAGCCATAGAGACAGGGTACTCTTTCTGCCTGATGTATAAGGAAGGTGAGAAAGTTGAGCAGCAATTTGGCTGCCATTCAGAAGCTCAACTACCACTGGGATTTCAGGAATGAAAGGGGACTGTGGAGTTATGTGTATCCTTTCCCCAGCCTCTTGTGTGTAAGTTTCTCTCTATTCCTTTCTTATACGCATTTGATGTTATGGGTCACCATTGCCAACCTGGGTTAAATGAAACCAGGTATATCCCTAGACTCACTCTGAGAATGTATGACTGCTATCATTTTCATTTTAACCATGAATCACTAGTCATCTGAATCAGTTTTTAAGAGAAGTTGGCTTTGTGAGTAGAGCCCAGGAAATGCAGGTTTGAACTGGACAGGAACCTGTTTGTGAATGAGACCCGTTCCCTGTATGGGAGAGTGTCCCACATACTTTCTTTTTAGTGTCATCTCTCAGATCAGTGGATCTTTTACAGCACTTGTGGCACTGTGAAAGAAACACAGACTGGCTTTTGGCAATTTTTTTGGCAGATACTACTTTGCTGTGGCAATGCATGGAAGTCATGCTGTGAAAAACATCCATGATTGCTTTTTCCTTTGATTCGTCTTTCTTTTTTTCCTCCTCATAATATCTGCTCAGAAAATCTTTACAAAATGATAAGAAGAAATCATTGTGACTAACAAAAATGTTCTTTCCCTTCGAATGTGCATGATAATATTTAGTGCATTGTATAATATTTACAGAGGAAAGGGCATATCATACATAGAAACAATGAAACTGTTATCTCCCTTGCTCCGTGGGGGGCCTCAGGGCATAACCCCAGTTCTTGGCTATTTTAGCCAGGTATGCTCCCAAGTGCCAATCACTGTAAAATTGCTCAGACTTGCCTGATCACAGGTCTCAGCAAACAATTACTTCATAGCACATTCCCTGTAATATTTTCTGTAGCCAAGAATGGGGGTTGTGTTTTCTTGTGTTTCCTGTAGCCAAGGATGCTTATTTTGGTTGGCATTCCCTGTACCCAGGGCCAGCCCAAGAGCTTTCTGTGCCCTAGGCAGGCCAGCCTGACAGACACACACACACACACACACACACACACACACACCCTGCACTGGCTGGCCTAGGTGTGCCCTGAGTCCCTGACAGGCCAGGCAGCTCAGGGATCACTTGCTTGCCAATGACAGCAGGAGACATTTTGAGGTAAAACCATGGAGATCTGGGGATTCCCTAGCACTTTGCCCACCACTTCCAGGTTCTGAAACAATTAATCTCTGCACTTCCTCCTGCTGTATTGGTGGGTAAGTGAGCTCTGAGCTGGGGGGCAGCCCTACCTGCGTGCATCTCATGGGAGCCTTCTCCAAGAGCACTGTGGCAAGAAATATTCTTTGTTGGACAGTCCTGCTGGCTGTCCTGCTACTCCTTGACTGCTTCCTGAGCCGTTTGTCTCCTTCCTTTATATATGGATTCCTAGTTGGGAATAAGGTGAGTACTGATGATGTCACTTCCGGTATCACACGGTCCATTTCCAGTTATCCTAGGGATGGCTAACTGGTAATTGATACCCCACAGGGGCACTGGCCTCTGGGTGAACACTTAGGTGCCTGCAAATGTGACTTCCTACCACCACTCATGATTAGGAGAAAAATAGTACTAAGGATATCTGAATATATTTTTTCTTGCAAATGTGACTTCCTACCACCACTCATTCACTGTCCAAAATGATTAGGAGAAAAATGGTACTAAGTATATCTGAATATATTTTTTCTTGTTGCTGCTTGTTATATCGCAAACTGTCAAAAGTCCCAGAGGCATAGTGGCAGTGGTGGTTCACTAGTACCTTACAGGAAATCAAAGCAGCTTACAGTGTAAACAGTAACAAAACACAATAAAATACGTGCTGGTCAAGACCAGCATGATCACTCTGGTGATCATCACATTAGTATGAGTAGGGATCACCTCTTTAAGACAGCATGTGATTAAAAGTCAAGCTTGGGTTTACTCTTGGATCCTACTCTTTTGGCTGTTTGTTTGTTTGTTTAAAAACAGAAAAAAAGAACAAGAGGGAGACTCAAATCCAGCAACTAAATAAAATTGAAAAAAAGAAAAAGAAGATATACATAAAGTAAACATAAAAATGTAACAATAGTGGTGGCAGATCTACACATAAGTTTCTATCAAAGGTTTCCAGATATCTAAAAATAATTCCATACTCAGTTGTCTATATGCCCGTGTTCAAATATTGATAGAGTTCAAAGGTCCTAAATCCATTGATTTACCAGGGGAGGGCATTTATCTTTCCAGTGTTGTGTTAGCTGCAGTAAGGGCATGGAGGGTCCGTTTTCATTGACATCAGTTAGAGAGAGCCAGTTTGGTGTAATGGTTAAGTGCATGGACTCTAATCTGGGAGAACCAAGTTTGATTCCCCACTCCTTCACTTGCAGCTGCTGGATGACCTTGGGGAAGCCATAGTTCTGTCAGAGCTGTTCTTGAAAGAGTAGTTCCCAAAAGAGCTCTCTCAGCCCCACCTGCCTCACAGGACTGTCTGTTGTGGGGAGGGGAAGAGAAAGGAGTTTGTAAGCCACTCTGAGACTCTGAGTGAAGGGGGGTATAAATCCAATCTCCTCCTCCTCCATTTCTTCTTCTTCTTCTTTGAGACAGGCAGATCGTTTTGAGGATGCATAAGCATCCTCAAAAATCAATGCACAGTCTAATAAAAAATGATATGAGTAATAACTTCTTTCCAGAAAACTGAATGGCTGGACATGCCCAAAGTATATATTTAAGGGATGTGTCTTGTGAGTTACAATGTCAACTGTTGGACTCTTTACTAAGTCCTTTGCTAAAAGACTCACTGTGGTGTCCAGTATATCCTAAACATTTTGTTTTGCAGAATAAGTTGCAACTTAAGATCCATGGAGAGAGCAGGTATAAACTTTAAGGCCCATTGTTTTTGGCAAAATATAGCTTCTTATTCCATTCCTTCCTGAGACTCTGCATATCATCTGTATACTAATAGCGAAGTCGCTCCCGTACGTGCGGATACCTAAATCCGCGCATTGGGAGCACCTGGGGGGGAGGGAGATTTTTGTGCTCACTTGGGGCAGTCCCCAGGTGTGCACAAAAATCTAAAAACCCGGAAAAAATATCGGGAGGATACTTAAATCCCCCCAAAAGTGACAGAGCGTCCCATCTCCTCCTCCTCCTCCTCCATTTCTTCATCTTCTTCTTTGAGACAGGCAGATAGTTTTGAGGATGCATAAGCATCCTTAAAAATCAATGCACAGTCTAATAAAAAAATGATATGAGTAATAACTTCTTTCCATAAAAACTGAATGGCTGGATATGCCCAAAGTATATATTTAAGGGATGTGTCCTGTGAGTTACAATGTCAACAGTTAGACTCTTTACTAAGTCCTTTGCTAAAGACTCAGTATATCCTAAACATTTTGTTTTGCAGAATAAGTTGCAACTTAAGATCCATGGAGAGAGCAGGTATAAACTTAGCTTCTTATTCCATTCCTTCCAGAGACTCTGCATATCATATTTATTAATCGGCATAAAATATTTATAGACAAATATTGTAGGTTTCGATTTCTGCTTCAATTCAATTAATTCCCATAAGCAAGATGGACTCTGAGACACTTAACGCAGCAGGGCCATGTTTGAATATCAACAGATATTGAAAGTATAAATATTGCCATCCAAGAGAAGTTGACAAGTCATATCTAGTCCTCAGTCAAGAAAATGACAAAAACTAAGCATCATAGTCTATCAATTGGTCCAATGTGAAAAACTCCCTATCAGTACAAGCGTTTCATAAAAAAACCCATTTCTTTCCAATTTTTTTTGTCTGGATTGGCCCATGATGTTAAATGGGTGTTAAAATGGATCAAATTAATGTCATGTCATTATGCACCATTGTTCTCTAGCTGCAGAAATCGCAGGAGAGATGGGATCCACTTTAGCATAAGCAGGCCCTTATGCGCTCACTTAAAGAGGGGCACCAGACAAGAAGCCTCCAAAAGAGCCCAGGATGGATAGTCGAACTGCAAGAAGCGATTGCAGTAATTAGTGCAAGTTAACAAGTATTCTTGATTATTTAAATTAAGACCAGGGAAACCAAATCCTCCTTCATTGAATGGAAGTTGCATCTTCTTAGAAGAAATCCAAGGCTAAGTCATGCAGTGATGCATCATCCAAAATATTCAGAAAGACAACAGTTAAACAGATCCTTATCATTCTGAAATTTGAGTTCTTTATGGAATGTAAACTGCCTTGGTTGATGTTTTGTTCTTAGACAGCATATTCTTATGGCACTTTTAATACTGATTTTTTTAAAAGCCCTGATAACTTTTAATAGATTGACAACATGAACAAGCGGGTCATCCTCAGCCCCTGTAAAAGTTTTCTATAGAGTGGAAGTTAAAGCCTTCATGCTTGTCAACGTGTCGTTATGCGTTTTTATGATGCTTTTATTGATTATGTGCCGCACCTCCTGGTCCATGGACATGCTTCGCTGTGTTTCAATTAAAATGAGATATCTGTGTCTGTTTTGCAGGGTTTGTTTCAAGCAAATGGAACACAGTGCCATGAGAAAGTCTGTCATCCATGACAAAGTGGGATTATCATGATCGAATACTCCATTTTGATTTTAACCAGTGGCCAAGAGCATTGCATGGTCAACAGCACAGACTGGACTCTTAAAGACAGTATAACAGGTAGGACCCTTGGTATCTTTTTGCTTCCTGGTGCCTTTATAAGAACTCCTGCTATCGATCCCATTACATAATTGCGTTCCAGCTTATTCTCCATATTGGGTGCAGCAGATGGCTTGACATAAAGTTTGGGTTGTACTGTGAAATTTCAGGCAAGCACCTGTAGTTTAATGGATCCTTCTATTCTTGAGATGTGCAAAGATTAAAAAGAAAACACACATCTAGGAGGTATAATAAAATTAATCACATAACTCTGAATGACAAAATGGAACACAGACTGTTCAGACATTATATTTATTGTCTCACTCAGACAAATGATAAGGTAAATACTAGTTTAGCCATAAAAAGAACCATATTAGATGTGTCATTATAGAAGAGTTGCAAAAGCAATCATATCTCTGTTCTTTTTATATCCCCGTCAAACATCATTTGTACAAACACAGATGTGATGAGTGAATTATAATTTCAGATCCACAGTTACTTGATCACACTCCCCCCCCTTTTGTAACAATGGAGCACACCAGTTTCACATGCCTTCTTTCTGTCCCTTGTTAGGGATCCTCATCCCATTCTTTCTTATTTCTCTTTCTTTTATATACATTCAGGGTTATGACACTGGGCAAAAAAACTCTTTAGAAAAACTAGAGTTTTGCCATTTCAAGACCTGGGGTGTTTCAGAAATAATCTAAGAATTTGACAGTCATGGGCTGCGGTCACATGGAGCATTAGCCACGCTACAGAGACGGATGATAGGTGGATTTTCTGGGCGCGATCACACTGCAACATCTGGGAAGCGTAGAGCTCCTGTGGTGAACCTGAGGCTTCCCGCTGAAGATGCGGAGTTAAAAACTAGTACCTGGGCCCCGGTCACACGGGCAGGAAACTGCGGGGGGGAAGCATGGCAGTTTGCCCCGGGGCAAACTAATGTGCGGTAAAGTGATCAGACCTCCCGTGGAGGTACCGTGGAGGTTCCATGGGAAGGGAGAGGGGCCGATCGCATGACAATCCCACGCACAAAAAAGAAGCGCGCGGTGCGGCAAACTGGATGTGGGTTTTTTTGTGTACACCACGACTGCGCATGCTCCGTTGGGTGCTTGTGCACATCCATGGAGACTTGGGGAAAAAAACACACCTTTTTTGCAAGGGGACCTGGGCGGGCGCCGGATGCCTCCGGAAATGCGATCAGACGCCTGCCCTTGCCCCACAGTTTCCGGAAACTAGTACCTCCGAGGTACTAGTTTTTTGCTGCGTGTTTTCGGCGGGAAGCCTCGGTTGCGTCACGGAAGTGCTACGCTTCCCAGATGTGCTGGTGAGATCGTGCCCGGAAACTCCGCTTGTCTTCCGTCACTCTAGCGTGGCTAATGCTCCATGTGACCGCAGCCTATAAAACAGTAATGAAGTGTGAGGTAACAATGTTGCTGTGCTTTTGAACGGAACCAGTTTTATACATGCAACTGCCAGCCATTAAGTGGATAGTAACCAAAAGTTGAAAAATTAAGTGATATAGGTATATGTATGAAATGACTCTTTGTTAGTTGGGTAACTTAGTTGTTGGCATCTCCTCTGCAAGGCTGGCTTATCCAAAGAGGCAAGAGAAACAACCAGCTGAGGCTCAACATTATGGGGCTATGAGTCTTAGCTACATAAAATTCTTGGAGAGAAGGAGCCACTGCCATCTCTATTGGTGGAGAAATACAGAGACAGCAGCTTGGGCAGCAGATAACATTCCTTGCATTCTATGGGGACACTCTCAAGAGCTAATGGTTGACTTTAACTATCTGGACACTTGGGCTATATATTCCTATGTATGAAAAAGAAAGCTCTTAATCCATTGTCTGCCTTGTATTGGGATGATAAACAAGCCAAAATCTTATAGGCTTTAAGAGCTCTTTGAACAACAATGCAGCATATTGGGTGAGGTGCAATGAATAGGTCTGGATTGGCAAAAAGGAAGCCATAGCTTAGCAATAGAGACAACAGCCCCTTACTTGCATCATTAGTTGTTGGGTAAATAGTTGGGTAACTTAGTTGTTGGCATCTCCTCTGCAAGGCTGGCTTATCTAGAGAGGCAAGAGAAACAACCAGCTGAGGCTCAACATTATGCGGCTATGAGTCTTAGCGACATAAAATTTTTGGAGAGAAGGAGCCACTGCCATCTCTGTTGGTGGAGGAATACAGAGACAGCAGCTTGGGCAGTAGATAACATTCCCTGCATTCTATGGGGACACTCTCAAGAGCTTCTGATCTTCATCAGCCAGTTGAATAGATACAGTTGTACAGGAGAAGAAGGAAGCAAGCAACAGATACTAAAAGCTCAACTAAAAAGTCAACCTTGGTCATGTTTTGCATTATTATTATGTTGCTAAACATGTGGCAACATAACCTGTGGCTGGCCAAATTTCTTTGCACCTATTTGTTTGTCACTGTTCTTTAGATAACAAATTTTACATAGAGTGGTGGGGTACTGTGTAAAGACTATAGGGAACATGAGCTTAAATCCATGGTACTCTAATGTATGTTACAGTCTGATCATAGTCAAGGCCATAGTGAATAGCCAAATGCTGCAGAATAGATTGAAGGTGGTTTTTATGCTAAGTTTTGTCAGTCCTCCTACTGTCTGTCTTATACGGCATGATCTGAAGAAATGTTTTTGTAGCAGTGTGAAGGAAAATATGATGCAGTAGCTGAACATCATTGTTTTGAGGGACAGCAAACAATAACTACACCAAGAGTTAGCTTTGTAAACCATTCATGCCTGTCCTCTGAATTCAAAACACAATCATTTAACTGAGTGTGTTTGTCCGAGATATTTTCACCAAGGCAATGTTGTATTTAATATATTTTGTTATAATTGAAAGCATATGAAGGAGGGGGGGGGAACAGTGAAGCTGAAATAAGACCCTAGTTTCTAGTTTGCAAGAAAAACACCATGCTTCTGTAGAAATTACTGAGATTAAAAAAATACTGCCATGAATTCGTCTGTGCAGTTCTACCAATGGAATTTCCATTTGTGGAAGAGGGGACAACAGAGTTCTGCCAATTCCCCCTTCCCATTGCGATTTCCACTTTTTCTTCTATACTGTTTCTGACCCTTACCTCCTAGGAACAAATTTGAGGGGGTCAGTGGACTGCAGCAGGAGAGAGAAGCAGGAAAGTCTTGACTGGCAAAGTCTGCCTGGTTAGATACATATCATTTACCATTAATAGCACTGCATGTTTTCTAAAGTAGGGGAGTGTTGAGTATAATGCTAGTATCTTAAAAAAATATATATTCATACTTATATCCTGCTCTTCCTCCAGGAGGTTCAGATCAATTTCAGATGCTTCCCTGAGCTGAAGAACTGGTTCCCATGATGGATGATTTGATTAGGACACTGTCTCCTCATTTTCATAACGTAATGTACCTTATGGACAGTCACAAGTATGGAGAATCAAATTATACAAGGATTACAGGATTCATGACTCTGCACCTATATTATGTAATGAGTGGAAGTGGCAATGCCTGTTCACTCCTACCCTAGAGGACACAGGATCTTTGGCATGAATAAAAACCCAACAGTGCAATCCAATGGTGTGTTACATTAGAGTAACTCTCCATAGGATTGAAGGGACTCAAAATGCCAGCAAGACCCATGTAAGCCATTCTTCCATCCATGTACTGATCTGCTTAGCTATAGTTGGTTTATGTGCCCTCAGACTATGCTTTAAGATAGAACTTTAAGAAGGAGGACAAGCTGATATGTCTACAGTATGCCAGTATTACTGTTTCTGGTATAATAGTCTGGGAAGGCATAATGTAATTAAAGTGGGGCATGCATGAAAGGAATCCTTTGATAAATCAACGTTTAAATCATATGATATTTTTGTTTTCCTAATTCACTCCTTGTACCTTCTGCTTTCTGCTTGTTAACAAATGTCTTGCTCAGCTTCCAAATCCCGCTGTACCTATTTTGAGAACTATCTGGTGCATTTTATGTTAAAATTCTGTTTATAAATACTTCCTCCTTCTTCACAAATGTCATGTGTCATGCTGCCAAATTCCATTCCTTCAGTCTATAATACACTGTAGATGCTTAAAAGGAACATATTGACTGAGTTATGTTCTCTAGTAACTGATCAGTTATCTGTCAGACCATTTATTAATTCTTCGATGATAAGTTGAGAAAGCACATAGAAATGAAACATAACCCATAACCCCAAACAAACAGTTTGAAGGACTCTGAAAATACTATGGGCATGACAGTCAAATTAAGCACATTATTTTTGTTAAAAATGCTATTGTGTTCCATGTAACCAGTAGAATTTAAAGTGCTGCACTTTGACTAGTTTGTGCCCTATGGGTTTTGTATTAAGTGAAAGATACATTATGGTGGACTTCTAATGTTAGAAGATAACTTGATTTTTTTTGTTGCTGGTTGTACTGATCACACTGTACAAAATGGGTCTTAGTGAGCTGACCCTGGGTGTGTTGTTAAGGTCCTAACAGTCATAATATGTGCTGAACCCAAGGTCTGTAGGTCTCCATGATTGATTCACCCTGTGAAAATCATGGTGCTGACTGGATCCCCGAATTCTTTGGACAGTTTCCCCTTTTAGCTTGCCCATAATGCTGATCATGTGCATCGTCATGATTGCTCCCAGGCACCTTCTCCTGCTGCTTTGTTAATGCAGCTCACCCTATGGTTGATAAGGGGAGAAAGTATTATTGACATTTGACCACTGCCAAAGCCAGCTGTTCTACTGTGTATAGAACCTGTGTAGCAGTACTAGTAACAAAGAAATTGTTCTTCTTGACTGCCTTTGAACCTGCCATCATCCAATTAAACTGTTCTTCTGGGTAGAACAGGAATTGTGTCCAGTCAGACCGCGGTTTTTCTCAGTTCTGTTAAGTCTGTGCTCAGCTTTGCTAATATAATTGCTCATATTTTGTTTACTCTTGGAGACTATATTAATTCGGAGTTATTACAGACTCTGAGTTTGTGGCACTTGGGATGCAGTCGTGTCCTGTTGATTTATACCAGTTTCAATTGGTATTACCTGGAAGGTGTACTTGCATGCCTGAAGCAACCATTTGTGAGTTGAATTTATTCCATTTTAAGTGGGTGAAAGACAGTTGGGAGAAGATCAGTCCCTACAAGAAATCAAGATACAATATATTCTCAGATATGCAAGTCATACAAACCCTGCTTTAAATAAATGAATCGTGATATTGATTCCTCAGTTGTTTATTGACTAGGATTGTAAACTCCTGCATGGGAAGTTCCTGGAGATTTGGGGGTGGAGCCTAGGAAGGGCAGAGTTGGGAGAGGGTAGGAACCTCAGTGGGCCGTACTGCCATAGAGTCAACCCTCCAAAACAGCCATTGTCTCCACGGGAACTGATGTCTGTAGGGCTGCCAGGTCCTCTCGCTGTCAAAGGGGGGGATTTGGGGGGCATTCTGGGGATGTGCAGGATGTCACATGCAACGTCCTTAATATGATAGCATCACTCGGAAGCGATATCATTGCATCGGGAACATCGCACGACAATGTCCCTGTTTGGGGGTGGTGTTTCCCCACCGGCCAGGTGGCCAGTGGCAGATCAAGGCTCCCAAAAGTGGGGGAAACCTCACTCGGGCCCTGGATGTCTGTCGGGAAATCAATTGTAATCCCAGGGGATCTCCACCACCCTCTAGAGGTTGGCAACCCTATTAGTGGCCTTTCTCCAAACTTCCCTTGTTTGGGGAATGCTATGGGAAAATTGGCCGTTCTACCATTGACTTTCAACAACCTGGATGTGGCACTGGAAGTGGTAATCACCTGTGGGAAGCCAATAGGTCCAACTGATTCTGTGGGACCTTTCACACAACTTTGCTAACATTAATCATGAGATATTAGTGATTTCACTTATTACATTTTCTAGGTATCTCATTTAGGAGTTTCAGGAGAAAACCTAAAAATATCTATATACTATTAGGCACCCATGGGTGCCATCTGCGGATATCTAAATCCACAGATCAGGGCCACACAGAGGCTAAAGAGATATTTCTGCAACTTGGGGAACTTCTCCAATGTGGAGAAAATTCTGAAATACTTAAATTTACCCCCCATGTAAAGTAAAAAAAGAAACATTTACTTTGCTTCTGTGGTGGTGGCAGCAAAACTCCAGAGCCCAGCCACAGTGACAGCTGACACCAGGAGCCACTCGGGGCCCAGCTGCTGCAGCAGATGTCAGAAGCCACTCAGAGTGGCTCCCAGACAACACAATGGAGAGGAGGAAGGAATCTTTGGCGAGCCACTGAGAGAGGAGGAGGGGAGAGGAAGCCTTGTTGAGCCTGCCCAGAGCAGCTCTGGATGAGCTGTCGAGAGAGGGAAGGAGAGGAAGTTCTTCCATTGTGCTTCCTGTTGTGTTCAAGGCTCTCCATGTCACACAGAAAAGGTATGTGATTAACCTGGGCCCCTAAAAGCGAAGCTCATAAATCTGTGTTATATCTTGCTCTTATCTCAGTGCTCAGGGATTTGCATGAAACTGTAAAATGAGACTCTTCTCTTCCGAGTTTCATTGCTTTTAAACTGATCACTGATATCCTTTGGATAATAACTGACATTTTGTTCCCCTCCCTGAATTTCTCTTAATGCTGCCATCTGTAAAGTGTCTTTGAGGTTAAATTTATGTCTGGACTTGTCATTAATATATATTTTACAGACATAAGAGTCTGAGCCAGCTGTGGATAATTGATAAGTGGTTATATTTTCTGAGAAATCCACCATGGTCATGATTCTTTTAATATTCTCAAAATTCCTGCAGATATTTCACCTCAGCAGCATCTTCTAGATTAGCCTTGAAGTTCATTTGAGGCAAAACTTTGTGTCAAGTTTATTTTGTTTTATAGTCTATGGTATTTCCAGTTCCCAGACAGTATAAATCTAAGTGACATATTATGCAACTAAAACATTATTCTTTGTTTTCAGGCATCTCAAATATAGTATTAAAGTAAGAAAGAATGTAGTGTTCCACATTGATAATTTATAGTTTTCTTTTATCTCAGGCCTATTATGCACAGGTGTTTCCCCTCACTTTCACCATGCATGTCTGCTGGGTTTTCTTTGTCATTCTGCATTGATTTTCCTCCCTTCAATGCTTAGTTCGCTTTCTGGTTGCTGTTTCCCCAGGTTTTCTGAGAGTGTTTTTGTGCTGATTTTCCTTTGCTTTCCTTCCAAGTGAAGGTAATTCAAAAGCATACAGATTCCCTTGGACTCCCCCCTCGCCCCTTTGCTGCTCCTCAAAGGTCCCTCCCCGCCCACATTGAGGTTGTTCCATCCACTCTACACCTTTTGCAATCCTCCCCCTTCATCAGTGTACAAGCTTACCGGTAATTTCCCCCTCATTTTTAATTTTTAATTTTTTTTTTGCAAGCGGCATGAGTCTAGCAATGTAAGAGTATCACTAGTCTCGGATTGCTGAATTTCAAAATTTTGAAACGACAGGAGGAAGTTTAAAAGGAGCTGTGCAAGATTTATTTCCCTGATGGTATTGAGTTGAAAGGGGAATCAGGGAGGAGGCAAATGGCAGCATCCCCAATGCAAAAAATAAAATAAAATTCAGTCCTGCATGCAAACAAAATAAAGGGGAGGGAATATCATCACAGAATGAAACTGACATGAGATGTAAAGAGAGTGAGAGATACTGGGATGGGAAGCCTAAAGCTTTGAAAACATTTTTCTCTTCCATGCTTTAGTGAACAAAGTTGTGGGGGGGACCATTTTGGCAGTCTCTGGAACATAAGAACATAAGAGAAGCCAATGTTGGATCAGGCCAAAGGCCCATCCAGTCCAACACTCTGTCACACAGTGGCCAAAAATACCAGGTGCCATCAAGATATCCATCAGTGGGGCCAGGACACTAGAAGCCCTCCCACTGTTGCCCCCCCCCAGCACCAAGAATACAGTGCATCACCTGCCCCAGTCTGTGACTTCCTATCTATACCTTGTGGCTAATAGCCACTGATGGACCTCTCCTCCATATGTCTATCCAGTTCCGTCTTGAAGCTGTCCACACTTGTAGCCACCACCACCTCCCGTGGCAGTGAATTCCATGTGTTAATCACTCTTTGGGTGAAAAAGTACTTCCTTTTATCTGTTCTAACCCAACCACTCAGCAATTTCATGGAGTGTCCACCACGAGTTCTTGCATTGTGAGAAAGAGAGAAAAGTACTTCTTTCTCAACCTGCTCTATCCCATGCATAATCTTATAGACCTCAATCATGTCACCCCTCAGCCATAGTTTCTCCAACTTAAAGAGCCCCAAGCGCTTTAACCTTTCTTCATAGGGAAAGTGTTCCACCCCTTTTATCATTCTAGTTGCCCTTTTCTGCACTTTTTCCAATGCTATAATATCCTTTTTAAGATGTGGTGACCAGAACTGTACACAGTACTCCAAATGAGATTGTACCATAGATTTGTACATGGGCATTATGATACTGCCTGATTTGTTTTCAATTCCCTTCCTTATAATCCCCAGCATAGCATTGGCCTTTTTTTATTGCAATCACACACTGTGTTGACATTTTCATTGAGTTATCTGCTGTGACTCCAAGATCTCTCTCTTGGTCAGTCTCTGCCAGTTCAGACCCCATCAACGTGTATTTATAGTTAGGATTTTTTTGCTTCAATGTTCATCACTTTGCACTTGGCCACATTGAACCCCATTTGCCACATTGACGCCCACTCACCCATCCTCGACAGATCCCTTTAGAGTGCCTCATAATCCTCCCTGGTTGTCACCACCCTGAACAACTTCGTTTCCTAACATTAAAATAGCGATTGAGCCACATGGACCTTATATCAACTGCCAGACATAAGTAGTGCTTGGGATCAATCCATTTGGAGGACATAGTGCAATCTGTACAGGACAAGCTTTAAAAAACTGCCACGATCATGACCAATGTAGGATCAAATTAGAGAATCACAAAGAAAAAAACATGCAGATTTGCAAGGAAGGGTAAGAAATTAGTGTTACTATGCAGCTGCACTGGGGCATAGGCAAAAATTCCCCTCCCTCCCCTTTTTTTCCAGTTTAGTGGCACAAGACTAAAAAAATCTCTCCAGAGCTTCTAGAAAATAGGGTCAGTACTACAATACTATGTATATGTTCTTAGAAATAAACCCCACTGAAAGCAGTTATTAGTTATAGTACTGATAAATTGATTCTCCTATTCTTTGTTTCCATTTTAGATTATGAAAGTAGGATGCCTATGCCTTGAAAAGAACATATATATATTTCGTACAGGCCATGTCAATTCAGACCAGGTCAATAATCTTCTACCTAACTGCCTTTAAAAACTCCCTCAGTAACACTTGGATGAAATGAAATTCCATAATCTCGTTCCTGAAATATGTTTCAATTAAAAAGCAGGTAGCATCTTTGCAAGTTTATTTGTCTTCTGGGGCTTTTATTTTTCAGGGCTTTAGCATTCCAGTCATAATTTTACTATCTTCATCAATCATTACATTCCAGTTCTTGAGGAAGCTTAGTAGGCAGGAGGGAAAGTCCTTGCATGATGAAACATGGCTGTGTTGACCAATAAAACTAACTTGGCTGTTTTATTAATACTATGTATATGTGAATTTTATGTACCTTGCTCTAGAAGGGCTCTTGGAATTAGCTGATAGATAATAAACGTAAAGTTCATCATGTAAATATAAGGAACATGAATAGGTTTCTTTAGTAGAATCATATCTGAAACCCTCTCTTTCTTTAATTCTTTCCCAGTCATAATACACCAGAAATCTGCTTTTCTACTGTCATTTTGCGACACATATGATTTTAGGCATGGTAGAGGTATTCTAAGTTTTCTATTTTTAAAATTTTATTTAGAAGAAGAGTTGGTTTTTATACCCCACTTTTCTCTATCTGAAGGACTTCCAAAGTGGCTTACAACTGCCTTCCCTTCCTCTCCCCACAACAAACTCCCTGTGAGGTAGGTTGGGCTGAGTGAGAGAACTGTGACTGTCCCAAGGTCACCCAGCTGGCTTCATGTGGAGGAGCGGGGACTCAAACCCGATTCTCCAGTTTAGAGTCTGCCACTCTTAACCACTACACCACACTGACTCTCTTTATCACATCAGAAGGGAAAGTCACCATTTTCTGAGCTGTAGAGAATTTTAAGTAATTCAGCAGTAGCAAAGTTGCCAGTTTGGATGCTCTCCATCATACAGCCTAATTAGTGTATGATTCAGCAATTTAATTAGCTTATGAGTTAATCAAATTTTGTTGTATGCCGTGTTGTGGGAAATGCAGGCACAATCTTTATGCTTAACCAGGATTTCTATCTATTTTGTTTTTTAACAAAAAACTATCTGGAAAATCCAAAGTAAAACTTAGTCTGGGGCAATCAAATAACAACAACAAAACCATAGCTCAGTTTTGTCCTTAGGCTGAGCTCACTACTTAGTTCTTGAAGTGGAAACATTAAATTGCTGATTCAGAAACTGGGGCATGTCTTGCTAAAATCATGTTGCTGCAAAATTGCCGCAAAGCTACCAAAAAGCTCACAGCTGAAAAATGCTGTAAAGTAAGAGTCAGATGGGTAGCCGTGTTGGTCTGAAGCACGTGTTGGTCTGAAGATTCCTCCGATCTGAAGAAGTGTGCTTGCACACAAAAGCTGACACCTGGAAAATAATTCTATTTAGTCTGAAAAGTGCCATGGGACTCAGAATTTGTTCTGCTGTAAAGTAAGACACCTCATCAATTTCTTGGGCGGGCTGCCCCCCTTTGACAAAACAAGTGTCAAGGTAGAAGCCGGGAAAAGGACACATCTTCAACTTCCAGCACATTCTGTTGACTCTCTCACTTGGCTGTAAATCCTTCTAGATGAGACCTGGGGGGCGGAGCCGAACAGGAGTCCCCCGCCGGCAGGGTAAGTGCCACTTGGCAACCCTACCTGGATCTTTTGAGCCATAGTCAAGTTTAGCTCTGCTAAATTCTCTTCATGGTTGTTGTCTTTTCCCTCTGCTTGCCACCCTGAGTCTTTGGACTCCTTGGTTTCACCCCCAGTCAGTGAATGACTTTGATCAACTGATTTCTGCGTGACATTTCAAATCTTTGCTTCCAAGGAGCGAATGTCAGCCCCAGATGCCGCTGGTACAGCAGCATGGTCCTGCCTTGGCTCACTTTGGTCCAGCACTGACAGTATCTGATTGCAACACACAGGCTGCGATCACACACGCCTTTAGATCCAACATAGGTGCAAATGCCTGATGGATCTAAAGGGCACAATCAGACAGCAACATCTGGGAAGCATCCCACAGTCATTGGCAGCCCGTGCTGCTCCGCCACAGAAGCGGAGTTAAAAGACACCAGGGAAAGTCCAGCTCTAACGGGTTCCAACAGACCACAGATGGACTTTCCCCTGTCTGATCACACAAGCACACTCTCATGCCGTCAGGATGGTCTGATCATGCCATCCCAGCTCAGTGCCATATTTCCCCCCCCTCTTCACAGTATGCACATCATCACATACTCAATAGGGGGCCCTCAGTGCAGAGGTGCGATTCTTCATTTATGCACATGGGAAACAAATTGCCCCCCCAAAAAAAGACTCACCCACAGTTGCATCTGATCACACATTGGCCCTGTTCATACAAGCCCAGTTGGGCCGGGAGCGGGACGGAACGGGGGCGGAGCAAACCGGCGCGATCCCACCTCAACATCTGGGGAGCGTGCCGGATCCGTCCCGGTTCCGTCCCTACCGGCGAAAACGTGCAGTAAAAAAGAACCACCTACCTAGGTGGTTGAATCCGTTGGAGCGCCGCAAGCCGGGCCGTGGGATCGGCCGGCTTGTATTTGCGCTGGTGCTTCCCGGCCCCCTGCCGTACTGCGCATGCTCGAGCATGCGCAGTTCGGCAGCCTCCCCCTCCCAGCCGACTCTTCCTCACCGGCATCTGATCGTGCCGGGGAGTGACGCGCCGCGGCTCCGGGGATCTGTGGGATCCCGCCGCAGCGCTCCAACTTTGGTGCGGCTCACATTTGCCGCAGATCAGCCCTCCGTTTCCCTGCCGTGTGGCAGGGACCCTAGTTGGCCTAACCTGCAGCTACAAAGAGAGGTGTGATCTCGCAACTGCGTGTCAAATTCCTCCGGAGGAAATAGCCTCGCTTTCCCCTCCGCTTCGACCACAGCCACAGTTAAGCAGCCCCAGAGCTTGGAAGCTTGGATTAAATTGAGTAAAAGCAGAGCTGGCCACACGATGGTTCTAAAGATGGAAATGTGTCCCAGGAAGATCTCTGCATCACGTTAATCTTATAATCATTTGCACCAAATATTGCTCAGAGCTTTTGAAGCCATTTTTTGGTCAGCGTTTGGTACTGTATAAAGATTTGTCTGGGAAATCTGCATTTCCATCCCCACAAAGGAGAAGCTCTGCTCATTTTTGTGTCTGTGATTCCACAGAGTCACACTTCAGTGGACTCAGCTTATCATCCATATGAGAGGTGTTACACCAGCTTGACTTTAGTTCAAGGACAATTTTTTTTCTCCTGTGTTTGGGATTTATAGGGTGAAGGATCCCCCCCCCCTCCTTTTGCTGAGTGAAGACTTTTACAATTATCATGAGAGACAGAGCCTCTCGTCTCACTCCAGTACACAGGAGAAGCTTCTTCCCTTCATGAGGTCAGAATGGAAGGCTGCTGGAGTATGATTAGGATGATGCAAACTGATTGTGCTGCCCTAACAAAGGAAATGTGCTCGTTGCCATTACAAACAGGAAAAGACAATATGTTTGGCCATCATATGCGATTGAGCTAAACATCAGTTTCTTAGGAAGTCCCTAATCCAGATTTGTGCAACAGTTCATGGTCTGTCAAGTAAATAATATGCACTTTAAGAAGCCTCAAAGTATGCATTTGAAATGATGGGTCTTAGCAGCTTCAAATGAGCTGTCATGATCTATTGAAGAAATGCTTTATTTTTAAAAGATGCCTTAATATATAGCTGTACAATAAAAGGTCTTTTTTTTAAAAAAAAGTCCTTTGAAATTGCTGAGGTTTAGTAAACAGGGCTTGAAATGAATCTTCAGATTCCCTTGACTTCTGAAGTTTTCTTTTTTAATGGTCAGGATGAAAAATGAAATCAGTGCAAGGCAAGTCATAAATATTTGTACATTAATAGCAATGTCTGCCTTGATGGAGTTCTATCTCAGACATATAAGAGGTGTTTTTGAATCTCACTGTTATGAATGGTGTTCATACGAATGGTGTTCATAATGAATTCAACAACTGCTCACTCAATTCAACCTACAAGTCAGTTAACAGTTCTCCACAATTAACAGAGATTGACTGCCCATAGCAAAGCAAAAGGCACACATTCCATTTTGGGACTACCCAAACAAAAAGGAAGATCATTCAAAAGCATCTCTAAAAGGAAGCAGCTGCAAGGACTGGTGTTGGGGTTGCAGGCCATGCCCCACAACCAAATACAAACAACAAGGGGAAAAGAACATTCCATTTCATTGTGGGAAGGACTTTTGGGACTACACAAACAAAAAGGAAGATCGAAAGCATCTCTAAAAGGAAGCAGCTGCAAAGATTGGTGTTGGGGTTGCAGGCCATGCCCCGCAACCAAATACAAACAACAAGGGGAAAAGACTAGTGTCACAGGCAATGCTCCCTCTAAGCTGTGGAGTCTTGTGAGCAAAAATTCTACTCTGTGAGCTACTTGGCATTAAAGTCATGAGCGAGTGATTGGGCTACTGCATCAATTAGTTTGCTCTGGAGCCCTCCTTCCTGAGCCAAGACAAAAATGTGTGAGCTGGATGCTAAAAAACTATGAGCTAGCTCACACTAACTCAGCTTAGAGGGAACACTGGTCACAGGAGCCCCAAATATACAAATTCCACTAGTAGAAAACATCATCAAAGATTGCCAAAACAATATATTAAACAATTATAAAGTTGGTGGTGTCACAACAACAACATTTATGCATACTGTAACTATATTAAGGCATAAGATACAATATTTCCTCCTTTAAAGATAAGACATAAAGTCCATGTATTCAGTGTAACTTGATAACTTGATAGGAGGAGTCCACATAGTCATAACATATTCCAAGCAGCCTTTGCAAAGATGCCCATTCTAGATATTTGGAAGATGCATTTCTTTCGACTTCTTCAGTTTGCTGGCTGTGTGAGTGGAACTGTGAAGAGATTTACACAAATGCCTAGCCACAAAAACACATATAAAAAACAGAATTGGTTTTTTAAAAAAATGCCTGAAAAAACACTCACCCTGATTTTAGCAATTTCAACAGACCACAAGGTTCATAGTTTAAGGAGCGAATCATAGGTTCTCAAGGATACAGACGAAGATGCATGCCAATTTAAAGCTCAACAGGGAGAGAAACAGGGAGACCAATTTAGATTAGTCCCATTTAAAGGGCTCTATTTTTCTAAAAAGAACATTCTATAATATTCTTTTTGTTTACAAAAAGGCTGAAAAATAAATTTCCCTGTTCAAGCCAAAAGGTTCATATGTTTTCAAACCAAAGATAAGGCATGCCTCCTTCTGTAACAGAAGATGCTGCACATTCCCCACCCACCCCAATTCTGCTGTTTCTATCTGTCAATATAATTATCATTGGAAACTGAACGTAACGTGTCATTTTATTTTATTTATTTAAAACATAGTAATGTCTCCATTCTGCCAAACTAATGGTCTTCAAGGTGGTCAGCAGTGAAAACAATGAAACAATTTCAAGCATTAAAACATTTCAAACATTAAAACAGTGCTTAAACTACAAATCAATATGTAAAACATGTAAACAAATATATATACAAATGCATGCATCTGATGAACTCAACTCTGACTCTTGAAAGTTGATGTCGTAATAGATTTGTCAGTCCTTAAAGTGCCACAAGACTCTCAGTGACCAGGGCTGCAGCCAGAGGTCATTTCGGGGGGGATCGCGGGGATCGCAGTTCCCCCGGGTGAGGTACGGGGGGCAGGGCACATGACGAAGCCCCGCCCCCTGCTTCCGGCCGCCCCGCTTCCGGCCCTCATTCAGCCAGGAGGAGGCAGGAGAAGAGGGAGGGTAAGTGGCTTCCTCCCTGCCTCTCCCCACCCCTGCCTGCCTGGGGCCAGGGAGGGTCTTCGTGGGGCTTCCTTGCACTCCCGCCAGCCTTGCAGGTCCACTGCCGGGCCCCTCATGGGGCTCGGCAGTGGAGCTGCAAGGCCGGCGGTGGCGGCCGGGACCATTGGGGGCGGGGTGTGTGGCCTTATGACACACTTCCAGTGATGTCAGGGGGTGTGGCCTTATGACACACTTCCGGTGATGTCAGGGGGTGTGGCATATGCTAATGAGTTATGCTAATGAGTTCCCCTAGCTCTTTTTCTACGAAACGTCCCCTGGCTGCAGCAGACCCTCTTCTAGAATGTGTGCCAGCTCTAATGATACGCCTGTTTGTCTTCAGTTTTCTTTTTTTTAAAAAAAACAACACAAACTTTGAATCTGAAGGGTTAGAGCCCAAGTGGCCCACACAATACTCACAGTACAATTAGCTCCTTCCAGCTAAATAGAAAAGTTAATTCCATAGCTTGTTGATTAGTGAACATACTTCTGTGGTATAATGTTGTTTCCCAAAGTAAGATCTATTAGTAAAATTCCCCACAGTGATTGGAATAACTTACGGAAGTTATCTCGTGAATGTGAAAGCTCCATCATTCAACAGTCGATGAATGAGCCTTGTGCTGACTTAGAACAAATGAAATAAAGCTATAATATTCCATTTCTCTCAACTCTTTTATTGTAACGAGCCATATATTTGATTAAAAACCTCTGTTGATTAAAGGAAACAATTTAGCACAATCTGGATTTTTCATCAACTGCATATGCACATTTGATACCCTACACCACTAAACGAACTGCAGATTGTTTAAAGCTGAGCCATGCCATATGCTTGGGTTCCAGTGTGAATTTCTGGCCAAGAACTACACACAGGATTTTGGCATCTAGTTTCAATTTTCTGGCATTTTTTTTTCTTCAAACACATACTAAAGTGTAAAATTAAAGAGAGGCTGAGATGTTAGAAGGTTTTCTTTGGATACACAGAGGTTTAGAACATTCACATTCTTTTTGCACTGTAAGTCCTCTTGAGTCACATGACCACCTTGTGGGATGCTGACAGGTTTCTGTTGAGAAACATTTTGAGGAATTTTGCTACTACCCCCAAGGTATGTCCGCTGAATCTTCCTCTGCTGCCAGGAGCAAGCTGAGTCCCTCTGGCACTGCCAGAACTGACCAGCCAGTGGAGGTCCAGAAGGTAATGCCTTTCATCTTCCATGTGCCACCCAATGGGAGCAACCTGCGCCCTTGCAACACCCTCTGCTCTGTGCAGTCCTAAGCAGCCCTGGTTCTGCTTTTGTGGATCAGTTTCATGGGCTATTCAAAGAGTTGCTGTAATTGCAGTGGCTTGAAAAGGGCCCAGCCAGTTGCACAAACCATAATGATCCTCATGTGGAGGAACTAGTTTGCACTACATCACAGTAGTAGACTGGTTAGTATTATCAGACTAGGAGCTGCAAGAACTGGGTTCAAATGCTGTGGTAAGCTTCTTTGGATCACCACTGAGGTGCAAACCATGGCACTCTTTAAAAATGCTTCCACTACTTGCATGTTATTTGGCAGCAGCCAGTTTAAATTAGGCAAAAAACCCATGTACATAAAGCCTTACAAGTCTCAAAAAAATAGTGATGATCAATGCTCCCTCTAAGCTGTGGAGTCTTGTGAGCAAAAATTCTACTGTGTGAGCTACTGGCATTAAAGCTGTGAGCGAGGCATTTGGCTGCTACATGAATTAGCTTGCTTTGGAGCCCTCCTTCCTGAGCTAAGACAAAAATCTGTGAGCTGGAGGCTAAAAAACTGTGAGCTAGCTCACACTAACTCAGCTTAGAGGGAACATTGGTGATGATCACTTCTTAGTATTGCAGATACAATTATGTAACCGACTAAAGAATTTTTAGTTGACTGATCAACTATTCATGAATTGAATAAATGTAAATGACTATGCATATTAAAAGAAACCTATGTTTCTATGTGTACTCAGAACAGGTGTAATTTGAACATGTGTCCATACTTGCTTCCCAGTTTGGTCCCAGCAATGCAAATTTGAAAGAAAAAAAGAGACCCTGAATATGGTGAAATGACAGACATTGAGGGTATGATAATTAAAATCAGGTATATAGCAATAGTACCAAATGTTAGAATGCCCACATGAACAAGCAAATATTGCAAGCACCTGCACTCTTCTAAAGGTATCACTCAGAAAGGGGAAAGCAAGAGGCCATGAAGTAGGCAAAAGAGAAAAGCAGGGGTGATAGCTACCTGTCTTCACAAGCAGAGGCCCAGATGCTGAGCAGGTAGGGGATGCTCACTCCAGGTTGGGGTTTTCCTGGAGATTAGGGGGTGGAACCTGGTAAAGATGGTTTGGGAAGCAGTGCGACCTCAGTGGAATATAATGTCATAGAGTCCACCCTCTAAAGCACCCATTTTTTCCACGGGGACTGATCTCTGTAGTCTGGAGATCAGTTGTAATTCCAGAAGATCTCCAGACCCCACCTGGAGGTTGCCAAGCATATCTCCAAGGGTCCATGCATGTCAACAAGGGTCCCAACTGTCTGGAGAATCAGTATTCCAGAGGGTTACCTCTTCAGAGGTGGCCTGTGGGAGATCCAGTTGAGGTCGTGGCAGACAGGTCTTAGACCACTGCACAAACATTGGTGGCTTGGGGTAGATCAGAAGTGCACATTGCCAGTCAAGGCAGGACCAATCATGGCAAGGCAAAGCATTCTGTTTACATGGTAAGACCAGGCAGACTGGGCACACCAAGCAAAATTTGAGAGAACAAATACATCATAATTTCCTTCCAGACCTTTAGCAGACAGAGCTGATCAAAAATGGGGATAACAATGGGGGAAATAGCAATTCCCCAGAAAGATGCCCTTGGAGATCTTGAGAGGCAATTTACTGGTATACTCTCGATCAGGGCTATTTTGGGGCAGGAACGCACAGGAACTGAGTTCCAGCTGGCTCCCGAGTTGGCCACGCCCAGCAGGAGCTCATTAGCATAACAGGCCACACCCAAAAGCAGGAACTCATTAGGATTGGCTACATTAGGGGTGTGTGGCCTAACATGCAAAGGAGTTCCTGCTACAAAAAAAGGCCCTGGGTTTCGACAACAAACAAGGTAAACAGAATAAGAAGCAAAAGGTGGGTGTGGCTGGATGACAACGCTTCTGGTAACATGGGGGTGTGGCCTAATGTGCTAATGCACTGTACTATCAGGGGTGTGGCCTAATATGCTAATACGTTTCTGCTGTTGGGTATGGCCTATTATGCTAATGAGTTCCTGCTGGGCTTTTTCTACAAAAAGAGCCCTGCGTCTCGATTCTCAGGGACATAGAAACCTCTGTGAGCACTCCTCAAAGAGATAAAGACAATTTTGCACCATGCTTCCAGTTCAGATGTGGGAAAATGAGTTCAAATTCCTGACCACAATGTTCAGTAGGTTACCTTAGCCATGTCGTGCTCTCTCAGACTCTGATTATGAAGCTAGAATGCTATTTTGAGCTCTCTGGAGGAAAAGTGGGACATAGAATGTACTGATAAAATAGAACAGAAAAACTTTCATTTGGAAAGCAGATGCCGCAACCTTGCTGAAGAGAATTAGGCCTAGATCTAGCCAGTGCCTATATGTGAGAGTCTCTAGGAACCTTAATGAGACAATGGCTACCCCACTTTTATAATGCAATCTTATACAGACTGACTTCATTGAGGGTTTTCAATTGGCTTAGACTAGAATAAGTTTAGATAGGGCTGCACTGTTAGTTTCATTAAAGAAAACCAGTACATAAAGAGAGCCAGTGTGGTGCAGTGGTTAAGAGCAACGTCTTCTAATCTGGAGAACCAGGTTTGATTCCCCACTCCTACACATGAAGTCTGCTGGGTGACTTTGGGCCAGTCACAGTTCTCTGAGAACTCAAGCCCACCTACCTCACAAGGTGCCTGTTTTGAGGAGAGGAAGGGAAGGTAATTGTAAGCTGCTTTGAGATGCCTTAAGGTAGAGAAAAGTGGGATATAAAGACCTACTCTTCTTCTTCTCTTCATAAATAGATAAAGAAATAGAAATGGGTGGGGTTTTTTGCCCTATATCCTTTATTCAAGGCATTGATTTTTAAAATGTATTTATGAAAATAATTATACCCCCAATTTTTTTCCCAGTGGAGACCCCAAAAAGTGGTCTGTAGACATGCCTGACATGAGAAGATGGAAACAAGGGCAACACTTTTGGTCATGGATCCCAAAATTGTCAGATTGTCTTAGCAGTAGAAGGTGAAGAGTTGATCCCTCTCTCCAGCATGATGTGTTGGTCAAAGATACGGGACACTTCACCATTGAAGCTTGCTGGGTGACCCTGGACCAGTCACCCACTCTCAGACTAACATACCTCCTCAGTCCCTGAGGCAGATAAAATGGAGAAGCGCAGTTCGTTTGGGCCCTGGGGAGAAAAGTGGTGTATAAATTATTTATTTTATTTATAATTTGGATTTATAAATCACTCAGTCCCTGAGCACTCAGGGCTCTGAGTGATGAACAACAATAATAAAAACATAACCAAACAATACCAGCAATTCATAGTTTACAATATTCAGATGGCACTAATACCTCCAATTACAACTGTGTCCCCATCTCATAGGGGGATTAGCGGGAGCAGGGGGAGTAGGAGGGAGGGAATACCAGCCAAGATGGCAACTGTCGCTGTCCTCAACCAAAGGCCTGGCGAAATATCTCTTCCTTACAAGCCCTGCAGAACTTTATAAGGTCCTGCAAGGTGCAGATATTCCACCTGGCCGGGACAGCAGGATATCTTTTGAGGACAACAGGATATCTTTTGGGCTGGGGATCATCACCAGTAAGTTGTTCTCCGGAGAAGGCAGTCCAACTGGTCCCATACCACTTAAGGCCTTGAAAGTCAGTACCAAAACCTTGAACCTGACCCAGTATGCCACTGAAAGCCAGTGCAGCTGATGCAGCAAAGGTTGGCTATGTGCTATCCGTGGCATTCCCGTCAGGATTTGCGCCACTGCATTCTGGATCAGCTGGAGCTTCTGGCTCAGTCTCAGGAGCAGGTGAGTGTAAAGCAAGTTACAGTAATCCAGTCTGGAGGTGACTGTGATGTGGATTACTGTGGCTAGGTGGGACGAGACAGGAAAGGGGTCAGCTGCCACACTTGGTGCAGATGGAAAAATATCAGCTTGGCAACGTTCATGACCTGGGCCTCCATAGATAAGGAGGTATCCAGGACCACACCCAAATTCCTGACAATGGGCTCTTCCGCATTGTCATTTTTTGTTACTCACTTGCAGGGGTCGTTTCGTAGAAAAAGAGCTAGGGGAACTCATTAGCATAACTCATTAGCATATGCCACACCCCCTGACATCACCGGAAGTGTGTCATAAGGCCACACCCCCTGACATCACCAGAAGTGTGTCATAAGGCCACACACCCTGCCCCCAACGGTCCCGGCCGCCGCTGCCGGCCTTGCAGCTTCACTGCCGAGCCCCATGAGGGGCCCGACGGTGGACCTGCAAGGCCGGTGGGAGTGCAAGGAAGCCCCGCGAAGGCCCTCCCTGGCCCCAGGCAGGCAGGGGTGGGGAGAGGACCGGGGGAACTGCGATCCCCCGCGATCCCCCCCCGAAATGACCTCTGCTCACTTGTCCCTGTTGCTTTGCCCCCCCTTCCACATGTGTTTTGCCCCCTCTGGGACTAGTAGAGAGAGCAAAACAAATTGGAGGGGGGGACCCTGAAGCAATAGGGACAAATGAGTGACAAAAATGACAAGGTAGAAGAGCCCAATCTGTGCTGGTAACAGGGAGTGGGAAGTTGATCCCCTAGCCCTGACTCCCCCCCCCCGCCACCACATAACCTCCTTCTTAGTTGGATTCAGTCAATAATTTGAAGTCAGTAAAATAAAATACTTTTCCTGTCCCTCAGCCTTTTCCATGAAGTGATGCTGTAGTCTGCATTTTTAGTCTTAATCTCAGCCCGAGATACAAATGAGCACATCAGGGGAAGGACAACCTACTGGACCTGTTGCTCATAAGACTATTGCAGGGATGTTTTGTGTTTATTGTATGTAGCACAAACACAATTGATTCGTTCGTAAAATTCAGCTGTAGTTCAGATTTAAAGGCTTTTCTTTTAAAGGTCTGTCTTGTAGTAAGAAGGTTGATATTTTACAATCTGTGGCAAGAAATCATGCTAATGTTGGATCTGGCTTACATACTAGAAAAAATGAAATATGTAGCTTTCTGGTTCTCTTCTACTAGCCTAGCTGAATAAAATCATGAGCAAGGGAAAGCTGTAACAGTATAGGTAACTAAGGAATCACAAGCTTCTAGGTGTGTAAGAGAGAGGGTTGCCAGGTATGGGTTGAGAAATACCTGGTGATTTTTGGGGTGGAGCCTGGGGGTGGGGTGGGGAGGGGAGGGACTTCAATGGTATAATGTCATAGAGTCCACCTTCCAAAGCAGCCATTTTCTCCAAGTGAACTGATCTCTGTTGCTTGGAGATCAGTTGTAATACCGGGAGATCTCCATCCACCACCTGGAGGTTGGCAGCTCTACCACTCTGCCATGGAACTTCACCAGATGACCGTGGGCTAGTCACATACTGTCAGCCTAACATACCTCATAGGGTTTTGTTGAGGATGTTCCTAGACCGGGGGGGGGATTACTGATTGATAGTTGTTTGATCCATCTGCTGTCACTTATGGCAGATATAATGGGATTCCATATTCAGCAAGACTCTGTGCATGTAATCTAAATCAACTTGATTCGGTCTTCCATATTCTCCTGTACTGTTCCCAATATGATGATATACGTTTTACCCTTTTAGACCCAATTTTACTTAACATGATAGGCTGCCGGGATGCTTTGGAGGTGCGCCATCTCCTGAATGATTCGTCACATGAAATAACTGAAAAGGTAGCCCTATTTCTAAGTTTGGTAATTAAGGATCGAATGCACAATGTATAGATGCATATGATTGACTCATTTTTCCTTGTTACCTCTTTATTTCTTTTTGCTTCTCCCTGTAACCTAATATATGCCAATAAAGGTCTGTGTAAGTGTAGTTGTTTGATCACATAGCAGCACCCTGGCTATCTAGGATACAATAAGGCCTGATGACCTCGCTCAAGCAAGCAAACATTCTCTGTATATTTGGGCATTCTGCATTAAGTAAAAGTGAATTGTATCCAATCTACTATTTCTCTTCAACCTTCGAAATCACATGGAATAACAAAAGTTCTCGGTAGCTGTCAGTTGGCTTTGGGCAAAATCTGTGCTGTCAGCATGTCACATTGTGCATTTTCGCATGTGTTGGATGTTTGGAGAAACAGCAAAAAAAATGAAAACAGTACAGCTAACATTATAAGCATAAAGTTAAATTGTAAAAGGTCACTGGTTCAAAACACTTGGTAAGCAACAAAATTACCCAAGTAATACCCTAGCTAATGCTTAGCACAAAATAAAGTTTCTCTAATTGTTTTAATTAGTAATAATCTGTGTAATTGTTAAAAGCAGAGATGCACTTTGCTAATTGATACTAATAAAAATACAATCTAAGTAACGAGTATGTGGATTTTGAAAGGAGACTGGAAATTTTGTATGACTTGGCCAAATGACTCAGCTGTACTGAATAATGGTCACTTGTCCCCCCTCCCCCAGAATACTGAGAAGTAACAGGAGGAAAAAACAGAGGGACAATAATCCATTTAGTAGTGTGCTGAGTTTGTACTAGGGAACCCTCTGCTGCCTCTCAGTTCAGCCAGTGTGATGCTGTAGAATATCCATAAACATAAACATACCTGTATGAGGAATCCAGGGTGTAAGGGTTTGAGAACTCAGCAGCAGACTGTAGGTAGGAAAAGGACTCTGTAAGCAGTAGATCAAGTGATAGAAGCCTGAAGTCAGAGCTACAAGTCATCCTAGCAAACTCTGGCTACCACACCCGTATTTTCTTTATCACATAAATTTGGGAATGGGACACATTTGCAAGGAAGAAAATAGATCATTAATCCCTTCCCTACATCTCCCCTTCTCACTCCATGCTTGGTCATCGTCCACTGGTTTTCCTTCAGTTGGGCTCCAAGACCTTTAACAAAATGCACAGCTGCAGGGGGAACTGATGGGGAGGGGTGCTGCGGGATAAAAACAGACAATGGAATGAAAGTGAAGCACCCTCTATCACTCAGTTATTACCGTATGCAAATACTCCTCACCCCTGCATTTATCTGAAGAAGAGTTGATTTTATACCCCACTCTTCTCTACCCTAAAGAGTCTCAAAGTGGCTTACAATTGCCTTCCCTTCTTCTCCCCACAACAGTTACCTTGTGAGGTACATGGGGCTGAGAGAGTTCCCCCACTTCAGGACGAGGTACGACTTGGCAACCCTAGTGACACTTCACCTCCTTCCCAAGTTGCTTTCAAGTATTTTTAAAAAGATCTTTTAACCACACCATGCTGGCTCTGGCCAACAAATACTTTTTTTTTTTTTTGCAGATGCAATGGACACTTCCAGGCTGAGCAGAGCAGAAGGTAGAATCAGAAGCCTGAAGGGGAAGGATTGGAGGGTGTGTAGATTAGGGAGCAGAGTTGCAAGTTCTCAGACAGCTGACAGTATTGCATAGGTGGAAGATAGCCAGCTAGGAGTTGGGGGGAGGGGCAGGGACTTGGTAATGCTGTGGTATCACACCCAGAATTGATATCACACCTCTCTAGGAAGTACCAAGAAATCTATGGTTTTACAATTGAGTTTCCAACAATTCTTAGAGAGGACTGACATCTTTTCTCGTTTTCCCCAGAAGTGATGTCACATCATTGTTGATGGTGATTTTTTTTTTAAATATATATATTTTTTCTTGCTCTAGCCACTGGAGTGCCAGTAGGCAATGAGCACTGAGGATGGGTCGTTTCCCACCCCCAGTAGGCACTTAGCAATCCTATTGCCATCAAAGGTCTCTACCCCTCATTGCATCATTCTGACCTGGGACTTCTAAGGGGCAGCGAGAGCCACAAAGCATCTGGCTGAGGCGGAATACTGAATTCCACATATCAGTTTGAACTAACCAACCAGTTGGACTACAAGTTACTCATTTTCTTTCTGCACTGTCTCATAATACAAGTGGACTGTAAAGAAGGGGGGTTATAGCTGTGTCATAAAGGGAGTGAAATAAATATAACACCACAGCTGGGGGTGAGGTTGTGGGAGGGAGTCGAATTTCAGCCATGGGGGACTTTGCCTTTAGACACCTGTTGATCATGCCTGGAAAGCTGAGAACTAAAAGGAAGAGGTTTAGGACAAGTTTTTGAAGTGCAAAGCATCTCTTTGGGTAAATGTAGGCAAAGCAGCACCAAATATTAGATACCATGAGCAAGAAGAGAGAGATGGTGACTGGCAAGTGTACTAGCGATGTCATGCATTGCTAGTTCTTCGACCATGTAAGATAGCCCTCCTGGCAGCCACTACAGCCTGTGCCTTTCCCATCATAGCTCCCATTGCATGGAATGGGCTCCCTGAGGAGGCGAAGGGGGTGAGGTTGCTAGAGGCATTTAGGAGGTGCTGCAAGGCTATTCTATTTGCTAGGCCTTTTAATGGGCTGTAGGCATTTGGGAGGTTGTTGCATTTTTACTTGAATTTTTAAGCTATAGGAAATGTGGGGTATAAATATTTAAAATAAAAAAAAATAGCAGTTGTTTCTCTGGCCTAAGAGAGTCAGCTTAAAGCCAGTCTATACATACAAGGCAATCAGGTGTCAAAACTATTTTGTGACGGTACCACTTCAAGCTGCAGGCAAGGAATTGTCTGTTTGCATGGTGTTCCTTCCTGCATATAGAAATGTAAAGCATGCGGGAGAGGTTCTAGTCTAGATATACTTTGGGGGGAGTAGAGAAACAGCATTTCATCACAGGTCTCCTTCCTCCCACAGTCTGAAGTGGTAGAGCCCCGACAAACTATCGCTTTTAATTGTATTGAATGCATTGATCAGTTCAAAGGCCCCGGTCACATGGGAGGCTTTGATCCATGAGAGGGCCGGATCGGGGGCGCATCAAGCGGGCACGATCACACCACGACATCTGGGAAGCGGCGCACACCCATCCCCGATCCGTCTCTTCCGGCCGAAGATGCAGATTAAAAAAAACCCTACAAAACACTACTACTTACCAGAAAATCCGCAGCAGGAGCGGCCGTGTGATCGCCGGCGTGCCCTTCTCCGGCAGCATGCAAGGCCCCATGCCAAACTGCGCAGGCACACACATGCACAGTGGGCTTGCCTCGCTCACCAATCTGTGGCTTCCCCCTGGCATCTGATCATGCCGGGGAGCAACTGCGCGGCGGCTCGGGGGATCTGTCTGATCCCGCCGCTGCGCTTCTCTTTTGATGCGGCTCAAAAAAGCCGCACTTCAGCCATACCTTTCCCCCCAGTGTGACCGGGGCCACTGTCTATCATTTATCATCACCGGTATTTTCTTGGCAATTTTTTTGGAAGGCCATGAAATGTGAGATTTTCCTTACAGGGGTAGTCCAATCAAACAACAATCTGGCTATTAATAATAATACAGCACTTTCTAAATGTTCAAACTATAAACTTAACAGTGACCATGCAGGTGGAGGGGGAGGAAGTGTGCTTTTGGGGAGGCAAACAGTGGCATTGGGGAAGAACCCCCCCTCATTTTGAGTTATATAGTCACATTACCAGGTACCCATACTTCTTTGGAGATCCAGTTTTGTGTAGTGGTTAAGTGCACGGACTCTAATCTGGGAGAACTGGGTTTCATTCCCCACTCCTCCACTTGCACCTGGCTGGATGACCTTGGGCAAGCCATAGCTCTGGCACAGCTGTTCTTGAAAAAGAGCAGTTTCTGTCAATAGTTCTCTCAGCCCTACCTACCTCACAGGGTGTCTGTTGTGGGGAGGGGAAGGGAAAGGAGTTTGTAAGCCGCTCTGAGACACCTTTGGGTAGTAAAGGGCGGGGTATAAATCGAATCTCCTCCTCTTCTTCTTCTTCTTCTTCTTCTTCTTCTTCTTCTTCTTTCTACAATGGAGACTAAAAACAGTTCTAGGGAGTGATTTGTATAAGGAAATGGCATTGGGTTGAAACACTTTCTCCCTCAGTGACACTTAGGCTTGCCAAGTCCCCCCGGATCGGGCCCCGGGGGGAACTCCACCCCGACGTGCACATCACCAGGAAGTGACGCGACCACGCCGGGCATGCTGGGGGCAGGGCCACAGTCATCCGAGGGAAAACTCTATGCGCGCGCTCCGGGATCGAGCCGGGAGTCCCCCACTTCAGGACAAGGTACGACTTGGCAACCCTAGTGACACTTCACCGACACTTCACCTCCTTCCCAGTTGCTTTCAAGTATTTTAAAAGATGTCTGTAGACCATCACAGGTTCCACCATCATCTTTTCCAGCCCTGAGTGAAGACTCTTGAGAGACCATGCTTTTCATAAGCCCATTGGGCTGCCAGCTTCAGGATGGGAAATCCCTTGTGCTATGAGAGTAGAGCCTGGGGAGAACAGGGTTTGTGGAAAGCAGTGTTGTTCTAATGCCATAGTCCACCTTCCAAAGCTGCTTTTTTTTCCTCCAGGGAAACTGGTCTTAGTATTCTTGAGATCAGTTGTAATTCCAGAAGCTCTTCAGGCCCTGAAGGTTGGCATCCCTACCACCTAGTGAGTTGGCACACTATTGGAACCAGGCGTTTTATGGTGCTGAGATCACATGTTTGCAGAGCCCTCCTAAGCAGAAGGATACCCTTCTAAACCCACTGGTTGAGGATGGCACTGTTAACCACTGTGTTGTACCCTGAAATGTGTGTCATCGCTAGGCTCAACCATATGGTTGTCTGCTCTGGGTTGGGAAATACCTAGAGATTTGGGGGGGTGGAGCCTGAGGAGGGCAGAGTTGGTGGAGGGGAGGGACTTCAGTGGGTTATAATGCCACAGAGTCCACCTTCCAAGGTTAGCATTTTGTCCAGGTGAACTGATGTCTGTTGCCTGGAGATCAGTTATAATCGTGGGATATCTCCAGCTACCACCTGGAGGTTAGCAACTCTGCTAAACCATGATTTTTGTTTGAGATATTGTAGAGCATTAAAATAGAGGATCTTGGGGAGTGTCTGTGTTTTTTTTTGCTGCACCGTTAGAATAACATTTTACTTTTAAGTCAGGAAAGGAAGTACTTTTTTAATGGTGCTGTTTTATTAGGGCACATATATCTCTACCTCTTGAAACGACTTTTCTTATTCTGTGGAGAATGGTCTGCTTACATTACTTATTGTCTTGAATTTCTAATATTTTTGCCTTTAGGCAAGAATGGACTGTTTCAAAAAGGATCAGTCCTTATCAGACTATAAACAGGTGTGAATGTTTCATCTAATAACTTGGCTTCCTCAAACTGTGAACCCTGGCAGCTTGGACCACACCCCACAGTTTATACTAGAAATTTAATAGTCCAGTAAGAGCAATACTAAATTAAGCATTCATGCAAAGCTGCAACCTGTTCCCCAGCTTCCTGAGGTCGAAAGACCCCTGATTTTCCACTCCTCCTACTTATGATGGTCAGCATAACAGGATAAAGGGGGGCCTGGGCGTTGTTTATGCCGCCCATAATCATTAAACTCTTCTTTTTTTCCTTGCAAGTTCACAGGGCTATCTCAGTCCCTATTGAGCAGGTTTTTGAAGAGGCAGCTATGTTTATATATATAAATCAGGTTTTGCATGTGCACTGCATGTGGATTCTGCCCTACGAGTTTGCACATGCTTTGACAGACAGATGAAAATGCTACCTTATTTTGCACATGCTAAACCTAATAATGTAAAAGGTTGAGTATCTAGAATATAACTGAATGAATGTTTTGCACTCATAGATGATACTTCTTAAGGGAATGATGCGATTACACATGGAAACATTTTGTGGGATTCAGTCATCCACACACTGTTTCCACAAGTTTATCTGTGAAACTGGGATTCTGTTCATAGATGTATGAAAGAAACACTACCAACTCCACATGGAGTTCCTCTAGAAGTTCACTAAAGGCAGAAAGTTGAGAAACCACTGTGATGGGCAGCTGGGCTGATCAGGATAGCAGGAGCATGAATCCCACATCTAAGTCTGTAAACCAGGGCTATTTTTGGGCAGGAACGCACAGGAACAGAGTTCCAGCTGGCTTCAGAGTTGGCCACGCTCACTACAGCCAAAACCTCTGCATGTGTGGCTACAGAGGGAAGGCCTGGAGAGTGACCCCTCTGGTGATTCTGAGGCGGGCAGGCCGGGGGGGCCCTGGAAAGATTGGGGAAGCATTTAAATCCTTCCCTGTGGCCAGCTTGCTTGGGCTCCCCACAGTCGCAGGGTGCCTGGGCAAGCCAAAGGATGGCAGTTTAAACTGCCTTCCCTTCCCTTCAAGGGGAGGCTTGCCCGGGCTCCCCGCAGCCACGGGATGCCCAGGCAAGCCAAGGGAAGGCATGGGGTGTGGCCTAATATGCTAATGAGGTGTGGCATTGGGTGTGGCCTAATATGCTAATGAGTTTCTGCTGTTGGGTGTGGCCTATTATGCTAATGAGTTCTTGCTGGGCTTTTTCTACAAAAAAAGCCCTGCTGTACACAATAAACATAACTGAAAGATGGCTATAGCTCGGTGGAAGAACATGCTTTTTACAAGATTCAGGACACTGCGGGCATATTGACCAACGTGGAAGGAGTGCTGTGTGGACTGTTGTGAATTAGTTTGGCCATTTGGTCTGACTCACCATTGGATTAGGAGATGGAAGGGGGGGAGAGAGAGAGAGAAGTAATTCTCAGCAGACATTCCTACTTTAGCCTATATTTCTGAAAACAAAGAATGTTATCAGTGGTGGTTGTTGTTTTTCTGAGCAGCAAACCAACAGCCCAGCTCTTAAATCCCAGAAGTGTTTTTGCTTTCTGTGAGGGAAAAAAAGTAGATTCCTTCTGGACTTCTCACTGAAGGATTCAGACAACCTTATTCCTAGCACATTATGCAGTGTGCATACTGTGCTGAAAATAAGAGGTGGTGGTATTTGCCTTCTGCTCCTGATTCCCCTAAAGCATTCCCCAAGGAGAATGTCTCCAGTAGGGTTTGGGGCTTGACACTGACTCAGCCCAGCAACTTCTTTTGATCCAGCCATCCTCTGGAAATGAATGTGGTGGTTGCCTAGGGGAGTGAGCTTGCTGTGATCTAAGGAAGATAGTGCAGAATTTCTATGAGGAAGAACAGAGGATTTACATTGACAGCCCTTTGTGCTGTTGGCAAATATTCATGGGCTTGATGGGTTGTAGCCCTTCATGTCTGTGCTTAATATTCTGAATTATGTTATGCTTTCATAGAAAGAAAACATGTTTATGAAACCATATTTTTCATGAAGCAAAAAAATGTAGTGCAAAGCTACATCTTGGGATGGGCTCAAGTCGTGGTTTTTCCCCTAAATTTTTGAAGTTCAATTTTGTATTTTGTTCTTAGTGTCCATTGCAGAGGCCTGTCACCACTCCTGGGGGAGGGGCACATTGAAGGTGGATGCCGTGGCATCACAAACGCACTGCCAGCCAGAGAAATTCAGGAAAACACATGGATCGGCACCACACCAAGGCACTATTCCAACCTTTCAGGCCTCTCCTGCTCTGTTCTTCTCTTTGTTCTGCTTCATTCCCTTTTCTTGCTTCCTGCTTCTGCTTCTTCCTTGCACTGCTGACACATTCCTTTACTGCTTCTTTCCATTCCTCCTTCTCTCTCCTTTCCCCACTACTTACATTTCCCATCGTTTCCTGTTCCCTCCTACTTGACCTTTATAGCGTGGTGCTGCTCTGGTGCACAGGCCAGCTTTCTCAGACCTCTTAAGGTCCTTCCACACCCTTATAGCCGTACCCTAAAAGATGGGCCTGAAGCTGCAGTCTGAGAACAGGCGGCTCCTTTGCCATGGGTGCCACCCTGCCTCCCAGCTGCTGCCACAAGAGCCTTTCATTCGTGCCTGCTGACCCACTGATTGTCAGGCTGCTTGGCAGCTGAAGGCCTCTCTAGCTAGCAACCCCCAGGAGCTTCAGGGTGGTAGAGACACAGGCAATGTCTCAGCATCACTTCTGGCTACATGCCTGGGAGTGATGCCACATCACTGGGAAACATTCTAGGTTTTTTTTTTCCAATTTTGGTACATACCCAAAAGCGGCATTGCAGCTTCATCCAATGCCAGTTCCCTGGTCCCTTTGCTTTTGCTGCTCCACCAAGCATCATCAGGAGCCCGGCAACCAGGAATAGGAGGTTTGCCTGCCACAGAGGGCTGCCTGGTCTCCCTACTCTGGCATATTCTAGTTTACTGCACCTCAGGTAAGGCTGGTAATGTGGTGTCACTTCCTTGGGGCTGCCACAAGACCTTTTCTGGTAATGCTGTATGGTCAGAAATGGGCAACTCATACTGTTTTGTTTTACAGCCCTCCCCAGAGTTTCTTGGTGAATTCCCATATGCTTGCCCTAAGTACAGCTGTGTAGACTGTGTAGTGGATCCAACCTACGTAGTAGCTCTTCCTCCAACAGAAAAGACACTTGAAGTTGGAGGAAGGCTCCTTAGACTGGAAAAGACTTCAAACTTGAGCCAAAAAGAAAGGTGGGGTATAAATATTTTAATAAATGAATAAACTTTGTTCAGTAGAGTGGTAAGATAGGGTAGGATCCACTCTAGTAACTAAATGATTTTTAAAATGTTGTAAAAGATTATTTCACTGTTGCTTAGCTTTCACAGCAATGCTAAATCTTTACAAGGTATATCTTTTTAAAAAATCAGGTCGTAGATGACATAATTAAATGTTCCTCCTTGCTCGAAAGCTAGTCGAATCCATGCTCATCTCTGTTTCCAAGCCAAAGAGCCAGCACTGTCCGATGACGTTTCTATGGTCATGTGGCTGGTATGACTAAATGTGAGGTAAACATAATGCTGTTACCTTCCCACTGAAGCAGTACCTATTTATCTACTAGCAATTTGTTGCTTTCGAACTGCTAGGTTGGCAGGAGCTGGGGCCAGAGGCGGGAGCTCACTCTGTCACACAACACTAGGGTCTCAAACTGCTGAACTTCAGACCTTCCAGTCTGCAGCTCAGTGTCTTAACCTCTAAGCCCCTCCATACAAGAAACTTTCTCTATGACTTCTAGTTGCCTGTAAATGGAGAGCAACCCGCCATATGAATGCACATCTGCAGTTCAAAGTGATACATTCCAAGCACTGAATTTTGCTCCCTCATTGAGAACTAGCCCATGCAAAGATCTTACAGCAGATCTTAACTGTTGTAAATAGGTAGAGCTAAAGCTTAATACCAGGGGTCATTTCGTAGAAAAAGAGGTGCAGGAGCTCATTAGCATAACTCATTAGCATATCTTATTTGCATATGCCACACACCCTGGCATCACCGGAAGTCTGTCAGAAGGCAACACCCACCGCTCAGGCTCCACTGGACAGTTTTGGATTGCTAGCTATTGGGGGGGGGGGAAGGTGCGAACCTGTCTTCCCAAGGGAGGGAGAGCTTGTACCTGAATAAAACTTGGTCTTAAAGGTGCCACTGGACTGTTTTGGACCGGGGGGGGAGGGCTCTGCAGCTTACCTGGCTGCTTCTTGCTCTGACTGAGGGCTGCTGGGAGCAGGGGGTGGGGCTTGTTGCATGTCCCGCCCCCTTGTCTCTTTACTGCCGGAGCTCCGCTCCTGTGCGCTCCTGCAGGAAATGACCCCTGCTTAATATTATGACTGAAGATGGTCCTTCATATTTGAAGAGGTCAGTCCACTGCTTTTAGTTCTGGAACATAAACACACTTTTCCCCGCTTGTGTCATTTCTCTAATCTAGATGCTTTTAGCTGTAGTAAGAAAAAAGACATATATCTGTCTTATGCCTGTTGATTCCCCATTTAGCTATAATTAATTCAGGAGACAGTTTGATTAGGGGAATGGCATGGGAGAAAGAGTTAATCCCCCTGCCCTAGCACTACAGCTCTCTTATGGTATATCAAGCCCTCACAGTTGCTCAGTTACATAAAGCAGGATCCATTCATGGACTGACAACTTATACATTTGGCCTTCAAACTAGTAAGAGTAAACTAGACGTGATACAACTGATCCTTTATCAGTATCTCTCACTTTTTTGGGTACTAATTAGCAATCACGTGCAGGAAAGCAACTTGGGAGGAAAGGGTTATACATAATGTTTCCTCATTGCCACTTGCTCCATCTACAAAGTAGCCATGTTGGGCTACTAATGGTCCTTATCTCAGGTCTCCTGTGTCAAGTCTAACAAAACTGGAGTCTAGTAGTACCTTAAAGACCAACAAAAAATTTCCAGTGTACGAGCTTTCATCATTCAAAGCCCACTTAGTCAGATTTGAAGTTTGCTTTGACTCACAAAAGCTTATACCCTGGAAAATGTTGCTGGTCTTTAAGGTTCTACCAAACTTGAATGTTGTTCTAGTATTACAGACTCGCCTGAACCAACGCCAAGTCCAGTTTGGTCCTAAGGCATCAAAATCAGGAGGAAGGAGGGAAGGTGCGGAATAATGGTGCAGCCTCTCCATTTTCCTACACAATCTAAGGCAGGAGGGGAGAGAGGTATGCATACTGGTGTTTTGCAAGTCTTTACTGTTCACTGCTCACAAGACAGAGCACCACACCACTTTTCCATTTAAAACCAGATTGCCTGTTGAGTGGGGTGATCAGCTGCAGCACACACAAAAATCCCTTTCCAAACACACCAAGCTTTGTGCATGCATCTTCTGCACCTGGCAAGTGATGGTCTAGGACTGCAACACACACACCTAAAGGCTGAAGTTTCATAGTGATTTCATACTTTGTAGCACAACTCTGAACCAGAGATAATAGGGTACATCAGATCAATAGGGCTTAAGCCTGCTTAGTTCTGTCCTAGAGTGCAACCACTTTCTTTGTAGCCCTGAACAATGAGGAGTTGCTGGGAAAAGGCAGCAAAGAGGCAGGCACCAAAGACCAGGATCAAAGAAGTCACAACTTTATTAAAAGAAGGAGGCATTAACCATTAACTCTAGCCATTAAAACGAGTGTGTTGGAGGAGATGGTAAGTTGTAACATATCCTCTGAAGAGACTGATAGGGACAGCCAGCTGAGATTTCCACCCTTGCACAGTTCAGCTCATACATTTCTCCTTATTTTCTAAAGTTCCATCAGTGTGCATGGGGTTCTATACGAGTATCATAAACAAAAAACAGGGATTTTATCTATTTTCATAAGCCACCCAAACTCATACTTGAACATCAAACGTAAATGATTTTTTTAAAAAAAAAATTAGAAACTATGGAGAAAAAATTAGGGAAGGCAAAAGGCTCTAATCATAAAACTTTAGCACTTGGAAGAATAATTTCCCCTCTCAGTGTCACTGGCCCCATATTACTAACAGGGATAATCATTGATCCATGGTTGTTCCATGAACCTCCCATATGATAAAGCCTGCAAATGCCAAGAACATTTTGCTGGGAGGACACCACACTGAAGCAAATGCTTAAGCTTGCTCCCTAAGACCCCAGTGTATACCACACATAAGAATGTCTGGCAGAAAATTGTCTTAGTTTCTGTTTAAATACTTCCCTTCTCCAGTAGCTGTTTCTTCTTTTTCTAGCATTTAGTTAGGACTAAACTTTTTTTTTTAAGGCCGTGGTGGCTCGGAGGTTAAGACACTGAGCTGCAGACTGGAAGGTCTGTAGTTCAGCAGTTCAAGACCCTAGTGCACCTTGGCGTTTAGTCATGCTGGCCACATGATCACAGAAATGTCTTCGGACAACGCCGGCTCTTCGGCTTGGAAACAGAGATGAGCACCGCCCCCTAGATTCAGATTTGACTGGCTTTTGAGCAAGGGAAGCAGGGACAGAAAGGGCACATTTTACTAACCTTTGTTAGATTCTGAATTTTGAGCAAGGGAAACCTTTACTTTTACTTTACTAAACTTAAAAAAAAAAAAAGATATTCATACCCCGCTTTTCTCCGCTTTTCTCCCCAAAGGGCATGGAAAGCCACTTACAACATTGTTCCCCCCCTGCTTCATTTTATGCTCGTCACAATCACCCTTAGGCTGAGGGAGAATGATTGGCCCAAGGTCACCCAGGAGACTTTCATGGCGGAGTGGAATTTGAATGGGAGTCTCCAAAATCATGGTCTGAAACTTAACCATTACACCATTCATGTTCTCTAGATGTGACAATCCTGTATAAATCTAATTTTATTACTTGTTTGTTTCTGCAATTCCCCCCCCCCCCCCCATAGCAACGTCACATGAAATGCTGGGAAGAGAAGAGGTTAAATTTGGAGGATTAGGGGGAAAGGAACTAAGTCCAATTTCTCCTTATTTTTCCTTTCATGAAAAGCTTGTTAAGCTTCATTACTCATAAAATATTCAGCACATTGTTTGAAAGATAAAACAACATGTATGCCTCTACTCCCGTCCTTTCAGGGAGAGAAAGAGAAATTCCTCCCGGATATGATTTATATTCATGGTGTAAACTTTGGTATGGTTGGTGAGTCAGTGAAAATAAAGATGAAGGCAAAATGGTTTGAAGAGAGATGTTCCATGTTGTGGCTCACAGCTTTCATTGTGAGATCTGATTTCTTTTTGTACCTTGCTAACAAGATTCTCTGGTGAGATGAATGCTAATCTCTGCAGATTGTTCATCCGCATGAATGAGAACTCCTGGAAGGTATTTTTAAGGCCTTGAGATTCAGCTACTGTTGGTGTTTCAAGTCCAAATGAAAGCAAGAAGGTTGAATGGAGAGGCCATCAGTTGATTGGGGGAACCATGGTTTTACTGAGGGAATTTTTATTCTGCTGTTATTAACTATAAAATGCAGCCTATGTAAATAGTTAGAAAATGATTTTTGGGGGGATTTTTTTTTTTGGGGGGAATTGTTAATTATAATGGTATTGTTGAATGTCTGATTATGTTTAGTGGTTTAAGAAGGTTTAGTTGTGTTGTGAGTAGGTTGTGTATAATTTCTGATAATAACTTGGTGTGATTATGAATGAGTCAGATTAATTGCAAACAATGATGGGTGAAGTTTTGGTAATTTATACATGAAGGATACTGATACAGTTTAAGGGAAAAAATGTAGTTAAAAATAGTAGATCAAACTTATAAGTGGAATGGGATTAAAAGGCATTAATAGAATGTTAAATCAATTTAAAAGATGTAATGATTGAGTAAAGGGTAAAAAGGGTAATAAAAGAAAATGAATTTTAAACATAATATCAAGTCCCTATATTGTATATAAGGAACCAGCAAGCTACTGAAGGATGGGTTTAGAACTGAGTTAGGAGAAGATAAGGAGAATTATAATAAACTAGAACTATTGTTTTACATCATTGGTAGAATAGGAACTCTTAATATACTGCTGAATGGAACAAGAAATATATTATATAAAAAAGGTAAATAATTAGAAAATGATTATCCCCTTTTGAAACCATGAAGCGGAAACCAGTGCAGACTTTGATTCAACACTGTTTAAACCTGAGTCTGGAATCCTGTGCATACTTGGGAGTAAATCCCATTGAACATCCCATTGATTTTCTTCTGAGTATTTGTTTTATTAAAATATTTATACCCCACCTTTCTCCCACAACAAAGTGGGGCCCAAGACTGATAATATAAATTAGGAACAATGATACCCTACTAAAACAAACAGGCAAATGTAAAGCACCATAATCATTGAATAAATAATAATAATTATAATTATAACTACCCACTCAAAATAATACTTCTTAACACTTCTCAGCCCTTGAAAAAGTAGCCATATATTCATCTCAAGGAACCCCAAAGTGGTCAATATTACAGCCTGTCTGGAGCACCATCAGGTTGGAAGCCTTCCTCACTTGTTCTGGGAGGCTTGTGCCCCCAGAACTCTCCTTCTCCTTGTGCCCATGGAAATGTAGGCAGGATCCAACTCAGTGCTTTGAATTGAACCCAGATTGCCCATGCCAAGATCTTAACATAGAGGAAAAATTATTCCAGTGACTAACCCCAAGAATCAGATCAGCTAGCACATTATGACCTGAGTTTTCAAAAATGGTCTTTATTTATTCTTGCTGAGATTTAAGGTGGATTGCAGGACTCAAAACAGTGCAATAAAACAGCATAAAATGACCAATTAACAATACAATAGGATTACAGAATGAGAGAACAATGAGAACAACAGCCTATTTAAGGCAAGGTATACTGTAAACAATAAAGAAAAGTGGATTGCAAGGTGTAAAACACTGCAGTAAAGGCAGATGATAGCCACAATAACCTTTGCAGTGGTCTCCAATCCTGTTCCTTTATAAAGGTGCCTTCCTGGATGGTTCATCCTACTACAGTCCTAATCTGCTTTTTAAAATGTCATCTTGAACATTACTGTTTTGCTCATTCTGCAAAATGACAGAAGAGTGGGAGCAAATATTTTAATAAATATTAAGATCTTGTAGCACAGCTTATACTGGGAATCTCAGAGGATTGCTGTTGGAGACTAACTGTCATCAGTGTGGGATCTGACTTATGGGGTTCCTTAGGGCTCAGTTTTATCCCCCATGCTGGTCAATTTCTATGAAAAACCCTTAGGAGAAATAATTTGTGGATTTGGACTAGGCTGTCATCAATATTCTGATGATAGCTAGCTCTGTATTTGTTCTTCTAAATCACCTGGTGATGCCGTAGAGGTCCTGAACTAGTGCCTTACTGTTGTGGTTAAATGATTAAGACAGAACAACTTGAAACTTGCTAGACACAGAGTTAGGTTACATGACTGCCCCAAGGCCATCCAGTGAGCATCTTAACATAGTGGGTTATGAAGTTGGGTCTCAAAACATCTTTATCTAGCACTACAACCACTACATCACATGTTTTGCTCATTCTGCAAAATGGCAGAAGAGTGGGAGCAAATATTTTAATAAGTATTAAGGTCTTGTAGCACAGTTTATACTGGGGAATCTCAGAGGATTGCTGTTGGAGACTGTCATCAGTGTGGGATCTGATTTATGGGGTTCCTTTGGGCTCAGTTTTATCCCCCATGCTAGTCAATTTCTATGAAAAGCCCTTAGGAGAAATAATTTGTGGATTTGGACTAGGCTGTCATCAATATTCTGATGATAGCCAGCTCTGTATTTGTTCTTCTAAATCACCTGGTGATGCCGTAGAGGTCCTGAACTAGTGCCTTACTGTTGTGGTTAAATGATTAAGACAGAACAACTTGAAACTTGCTAGACACAGAGTTAGGTTACATGACTGCCCCAAGGCCATCCAGTGAGCATCTTAACATAGTGGGTTATGAAGTTGGGTCTCAAAACATCTTTATCTAGCACTACAACCACTACATCACACTGGGACTATAAGGTGTAGGGAATCTCTG
>NW_015163166.1:212950-225032 GCF_001447785.1 Gekko japonicus
ATACATTGCTAACACTGCTGAAAGAAGTGGACCTTAAATTAGCCATGGTTAACTTGTACCATAGGATTCATTGACTACTCTTAGTTCAACAGGCCAGAATATTTTCAACAGTTCAGAGGAAATTAGGCTGGCAATGAGGTTTAAATTGCTGCCTAAGATGGCTGTGCTTGCAGAAAGGAAATTAGAACAACCAGAGTGAACATTCCACTGTGCAAATCTTGAATAATTTAATTCCAAATGTGAATTGATCCCTAAATGGCAGCAAGGGGAAATACTTTAAGGTCATTTTCCGTCCAATAGGTCTCCTCACCACCAACTGATGAGCTGGGAGCCACACTCGATCTAGGTGAGATCTCTCTCCCTATCCCCAAGCCATGCCTGTCCCTGGGCTAATGGTACCCCTTAAAGACAGCAGAAACTTCATTGGGACTGCCAGAGAGCTGGGGAGGGGCTTAAACATCATCTCCCCCACCTCCAGCATCACCACATCACCACCAGGAGACAAGCCAGGAACGAAACTCCATATGAAGCCATCTCGTATTGTTTTAATCTCTGCAACTGTTCTTTATTGTTTTAGCCATTTTTTAGATTGATTGGTCAAAGCACATGGTGCATATCTTCAAAACAAGATTTTAAAAGCATATCTAACATTGAAGGGAATCTGAGCGTTGAGCTCAGCTGCAATTCTTCCATGGAGAGGGGAACAAATTGGAAGAATCCTGTACCATGTTCAGAGAAGTAGATGCTTTGTTAAGAATTGCTAAATACGCATTTTGAAAATTGTCACCTTCGAATACTGGCGGATGGTAATGGGAACCCTACCTCTGTCATCCGTTTGTATGTCTAGAAAGCAACCTCAGTTGGAGCCAGTCTAAACTGGCCACCTTCACACTGCAGATCCCCCCCCCACACACACACACGGTCATTCCCCAAGGTCACCTGTCGCCCAGGAGCATCATTGCATGAGGATCAGTGGGCTGCCACTGGAAAATTTAGCATTGGTCCAGCTGAAAGTTCACATGCGACCAGTAAACATGTTCTTTGTTTTCTTCTGAAGACAGTTAACATTTTTAAAAACAGCAATAACCTGACCAGGGTGTTCACTGCTTCTGTCACTTGACTACATAATGGCTATGCATTGGTGTCAGTCAGCTTTTCAGAAACCATCTTCCAAGCAAAAAAAAAAAGAGTAGAAAAAAAGAGCTGCTAATCTTCAACTCTTGGTAGCCAGATTTTGCTGAGCTTTTTCTCTGTGAGTTAAAAGATAGATGTGATAGCAAAGAGACACAATTTCCCATGGGATTTTGAAGTATGTCTAAAAGCTATCAGCTGCAGCAAAATAGAAGATACCCTTCTTGTTTCATTGTCAATATCCATGACATTTCCTTTGCCTGATGTGAAATAAACACACATCACTCCATTCTTTCATCTTGCCCGGCTTCAGCTTCCTTTATCAAACAACACTATAGCAGAATATGAATTTGTGAGGGAGGGAAAAAGGCTAAGTCCTCTTCATTAGACAAGAAAAGCTGTCCAGTTTTAAGAGTGGCAGAACGTTCTCTCTTGGGGAGCCTTTATCATCACCTAGTTCATCTCTGAAACATCGACAAATAACTCATTAGAATTACAAAAGGGAACATCTCGCACAAAGTCTGTCCTCACTAGCCATTCTGCCTCACAGTGAAAGTATCACTTCAGAGTTTTTGCTTCCTATACATGACAGACAGGTTGCTAAGGTTTTTGGGGGGGGAGTAAGGGAACAGCATTCCATGGGCCCTGGTCAACCTGGGGGCTCATGGAAAACAGTGTTGCACTTACCTGTAACTGTTGTTCGTCTAGTCGTCTCTGTGCAGGCACCCATGGGACTGTGCATGTGCGCAGGCCAGCCACCGGGAGATTTCTAGCTAGCTTAGTAACAGAGCAGGCAGGCCCCTTCCCAGTTGGAGCCATTTGGGCTGTTTTCCACCTACAGTCACATGCTCTGGGAGGGACCCTTCTCCCACCCTCAGTTCTTCTTGGCCGCCGCTATGAGCCAACAGTTCTGGAGTCAAGGAGCTCACAGCGGGGTCGGAGGGAGGGATGCATGCCCGCACAGAGACCACTAGATGAACAACAGTTACATATAAGCGCAACACTGTTTTCGTCGTCGTTGTTCTGTGCAGTCCCACATGGGAGACCAGCAAGCTGACTTACCAGGTAGAGGCGAGAGTGATTTACTGGAAGATCAAATGTAAAACTGCTGTTCCCACTGATGTCTCCCTTCTTGTATTAACATTCACAGGATAGTGCTTAATAAAAGGGTCTGCAGATGACCACGTTGCTACCCTGCAAATGTCAGCCAATGGAATGCCTCGTTGAAAGGCAGCAGATGTTGCTTGAGACCTCATGGAGTGAGCCCATATCTGTAAAGGGCACTGCACCACCAGCTCATAGTCTCTCCTGATAGTGGACACAATCCACCTAGACACCATCTGAGCAGAAGCAGCTTTTCCTTTAGAGGGGCCAGCAGAGGAAACAAATAACTTTGGAACCCTTCTGAACACACTTGTTCAGAATAGGGCACATTTAGCATCTAAAGTATGTAGCTATCATTCTGCTGTGGACAATAGAAGGGGGGGAAAAGTGGGAAGTGAAATGTCCAGGCTCAAGTGGAATCCAGAAACTGTTTTTGGTAAAAAGTAAACACTGGGCCTTAATACCACTTTTTGGTCATGGAACTTTATAAAAGCGTGATCAGCCCTAAGGGCTGATCTCCTACCCTCCTGGCAGATGTAATAGCCACTAGGAAAGACACTTTTAAGGAAAGGTTATCTGGAGAGCAGGTAGCTAAAGGCTCTAAGGGAGGCTGCATTAGGTGTGTTAGTACCAGGGACAGGGACCACTGAGGCACAGTGAGTGTCCTAGGAGGGTACAGATTGCTAAGGCCCTTGAGGAACTTCTTCAATATCTCATGTGAGAAGACAGACTTCCCATCTACCGGAGCATGAAAGGCAAAAGGTTGCTGCTAAATGGACTTTAACAGCTGATAGTGATAAACCTGAGCTCTTTAATGACAGGAAATAGTCCAAAACCAGTGACAGCAGACAGTTAGTAGGAGAGAACTCTTTGTCTTCCAACCAAAGGGTGAAACACTTCAATTTGTATGGATAAGAGAGCCTACTCGAAGGTCTGCGAACATTGAGAAGAACTGACCTTACTGACTCAGAGTTGCTCATTGGACCTAGCAACCAGCCAGTCAGACGCAGATTCTCCACTTTTGGGTGGGAAGTGTCCTGTACACTCAATAGATCTGGAGCCTGTTGAGTTTTGGTGTTGAGTCTTGTGGCAGATAGATCCACCGCAGGGAAGCCCCAATGTACAAAGATGGGGGAGATGTAATCCTGGTGTATGGATCATTCATGTGTGGGTTCCCTTAATCTGCTGAGCAAATCTGCTTTGATATTTTCTGAACCAGCAATGTGGATGGCCTGAAGGGACATCTGATTCATAATTGTCTATTCCCAAATGGCAGCGGCTTCCTGGCACAAAGGGAGGGAAGCTGTACACACCTGTTTGTTGGTATTAAATATGGCTATAGTGTTGTCTGTCTGCATTTGAACCACTTTCCCACGTAGAAGAGCTGCAAAGGAGTTAAGGCCAAAGCAAATACCTCTCAGTTCCAATATGTAGACCTCATTCAGCCTCAGTCCATATGTCTCTGACACACCTATCCCCACAATGAGCACCCCAACCTGAAAGTGACGCATCTGTTGTTACTGTAACATGTGGGGACAAGAACCAAAAGGGAACAATGGATAGCAGGTTAGAAGCAAGGGTCTACTATTGTAACTCTTATCACCACTCTTGGAATGGAAAAACACTGGTTCTGAGAATGAACAGTGTGGTTAAAAACCCATATGAACCAGTTTTGTAGGGGCTGCATCCTGAGACAGGCAAAGGGGACCACAAAGGTGATGGAAGCCATTAGGCCTAAGAGCCTCTAAATAGTAATAGCTCTTTGAAAGTGATTTGAAATAATTCTGTTGACCAGACTTTTGATGGACAAGGCCTTGCCCTATGGCAAGAAAACTCATACTGTAATGAAGTCTAACCAAGCTCCACTTGCTGAGAGGGAACTATTGTACATATTAGGTTCCATGTCAAAAATGAAGTCAAATGAGGAGGAAGATCTATGTTTTATTTCAATTAATAGGAAAACAATTGGACCAAATAACTCATCAAAAATTGATGAGAGAAGAAGAAAGTGTATTTCCTGAATATGCTGAGAAGAAAACAGTCAATTTTTGATGAGTTATTTAGTCCAATTGTTTTCCTGTTAATTGAAATAACATAGATCTTCCTCCTCATTTGACTTCATTTTTGACATGGAACCTAATATGTACAACAGAACCAAGTTTGATTTCTTCCAATTAATTCATAAACCGAACTTCTGGCATGTTTCTAGGGCTAATGACAATTGTGTCTGTAACTCAAATTTAGAGGGGGCAGTAAATAGCCAATCATCTAAATAAGGGAAGATGGAGCACCCCTGAGACCTTAGGTGAGAAATCACTGCTGCCATAAATTTAGTAAAAATTCAAGGTGCAGTGACCCCCCCTCCCAAAAAAAGGCAAGACCGAGCACTCGTACGGAACCCCTTGAAGTTTAAAGTGTAAGTATTTCCTATGCTCAGGACGAAATGTGGAAATGTGAAAAAACACATCCTGAGAGTCCAAGACAGTGAACCAATCTCCTGGTTTGAGTAATTATAAAACTGAGATCAAGGAGACCATTCTGAATTTATGAACTCTGAGGTAGAAATTGAGACATCGTAGATCCAAAATAGGATGTAAGCGACTTTTATTAACTAAGAAAAACCTAGAATAATAACCAAACACAGGACCATTTGGGATTTAAACCTTGAACTGCACCCTTTTCTAATAGGGCATTTAACTCTGAAAACAATTCAGGAATAACATTATTAATGGCCCGATCGACTGTTGTTAACAGTAGTGACTGCGCAAACTCAAGGTGGTAGTCCCTTTCAATAATGGTCAAGACCCAGGAGTCTGAGGTAGTTTTAAGCCACTCTGGAAAACATTTGAACAAACCATCCCAAAAGGAGTGATTGGCTGTGATGTAACTGTTGATAGTCAGAAAGAGGGATTAGGAGCCTGCATCAGGTCCTTGGAAGGGTGCTGAGGAGAACCAGGCTTGGGTCTTGAGCCAGATCTACGGCAAGCATGTTGGGGAGACTGGGACAAAGACATTTGCTGAGGATACTGTTGTTGATACGCCTGTTGTTGATGTGGGTGTTGCAAAGTATGGTAACAGGGCTGAAATCTCGAATGGTAATTGGGCCTGTAGGAAGAAGCTTGGGTCTGTGTTATCACAAATGACTAGGCCATCTGACAATTTTTCTTAATCTGTTGGAGGAAATCATCAGTTTTAGAGGAGAACAAGACGAGCCTTCAGAAGGTAAGTCCTCCACCCAACCACGTGTCTCTGGCAGGACAGGTGTTGATCATAGCCAGGCGTGCCTTCTCAGAATTATGGAGGAGGCCATAGTGTGCACCAAAGCATTGGCCGCATGTCTGCTGGCATTCAACTGTTGTTTAGATAACCTGAGGGCTTCTGTTTGGAAAACTTTAGCCAAAGGTTTCTTGTCATCAGGAAATTGTTCTAAATAAGGGGTGATCTTCTCCCATAAAAAGAGTTGGTAAACTGCCATAATAGCTTGATAATTTGCTGTTCTGGGGTTTAAGGATGATGATGAGTAAATTTTGCGGCTCAAGGCATCAATCCTTCTGCCCTTCTTGCCATGACACTCCTTATCAGCTGGTGTTGAATGTGAACCCACAGTTTGCTTAGCCTGCATCTCATCTGCTATCAATGAGGATGGAAAAAGAGGAAGGGACAGCCCTCTTGCTGAACCCTGTGCATATTCTCAACTTTATAAGGCATGGCAGGAATGTAAGATGGTTTTTCCCAAACAGATTTTACCACCTCTAGGATTTCTTCGAGGTCTGGGAAGGCTATGATCCCTGGTATGTCAGGGTAGAGTCACCCTAGTATTTTGTTTTTGGGTCTAGTGTCTACTGGAGTGACTGTGATGTCCAAAAAGTGTGCCATCTGAACCATCTGCTCTGACTAAAGACTCAAGTCCTCACTTGGAGATACTGGATCATGGTCTGCCACCATATCATCAGGAGATGGTTCTGTAGCTACACTGGAACTAGCAATGGACCTGCAATCCTCCTCATCCTTGGAACCATAAAAGGCCAGACCCAAATGGGGGTTCCAATATGTAGGTGCATGTGGTCTCCCCATCAACCTTACATAATAACTTCTTGGTACCATCTGCAGTTCCAAAGGGTTTAGCCATTCTCTGTAACACTGAGTGGGGTGACAGCATGAGTACTGGTTCCCTGGATCTGAAGGTGTCCACAGAGGTGGTGGGGCAGGAGACATAGTGATGTGTTCTGAAGGGGCATCGCCTTGAGTGGCCAGGTCACATACCAATGAAGACCATGGTGGAGAGTGGCTGCTAGGTGCATGGGGTAGTATGCCTGCTGACCTCAATAATAGCCCTCAGATTCAGTTCTTTTGGTTCCTTTGAAGCTGCCCCTTTCGATTCCAAGCAAGTCGGATCCATCAATATAGACCCCTGGCTTTTGTGTTTAGATTTCGATCTGTGTTTCTTTAGCAGTGGTTCTGATGAGGACCTGGCTGGGGTCCATTCTGAGGTCCCAGACATCTACGGTTCGAAGCCAACCTTGGAACTGACTGGACTGAAATCACTGACGAAGTGTGGGAAATGCAGTCAGTTATCAGTTTGGGGGCTGAACAGGTAGATTGTTCTACTGGGGCACATGTTTAGCTGCTAGATTAGTCAAGGCGAAAAAAGCCTTCTTTCATAAGGCGGCCTTAAGGCAAGAGGCACGGTTCTCATTGGTCTTCATGGTAAATCGCTGGCAGATCATACCATGCCAGACTACATTGTGGTCTTCCCGAGGCAAAGAAGACAGAGTGTTCATTGGTACAAGTCATCTCTCTTTTTTTATGTAAGACAACAGCTAACTAGGAACGTTCTTCTCAAGGTGGCATCAAAGAGAGAACTGAGGGAGGGAGAGGGGCCCCTTTCCAGAGCATGTAACCGCTAGGCAGAAAAATGGCCCAAATGGCTCTGATTGGGGCGGCCCCTCCTGCTCTGTTACTAAGCTAGCTAGAAATCTGGTGGCTGAATGGCACAGAAGAATGAAGATGAACTGGGCATGTCCTTGATTCATTTTTGTTTAATGTTTGCATTGGCTCTCAGCAGTATCATAAGGGGGGCCTAAAGGGAACCTTTCTTTGGCAGCCTGTGGGGCTCTCAGCATCCCTGTATGAAAAGGAGGGAGTCTTGATTGTTACTTAAAAATGTCTCTAGTAATTTATCCTGAGGCATCAGTTAATAGGGTGAAGGGGCAACCCTCAGACCAGGAACCTGGGGCCTCAGTGCCTAGGGGTTGCCTGGTCTCCCGTGGCCACTGGCAGGGGATGGGGAGTTAGGGTTGCCAGCTCCAGGTTGGAGAACTCCTGGAGATTTGGGGATGGAGCCTGCAGGGAAAACAGGGGGTGTAATGAAGAAGAGTTGGAATTATACCCCACCCTTCACTCAGAGACTCAGACTGGCTTAGACTCTCCTTCCCTTCCTCTCATCACAACAGACACCCTGTAAGGTAGGTGGGGCTGAGAGAGCTCTGAGAGAACTGTGACTGACCCAAGGTCACCCAGCTGGCTGCATGTGGAGGAGTGGGGAATCGAACCTGGTTCTCCAGATTAGAGTCCACTGCTCTTAACCACTATATCAAACTGGCTCCCAAGCATCTAGCTCCCACCCTCCCAATGATCCATTTTTATCCAGGGGAACTGGTCTCTGTAGCCTGGAGATGAAGTGTAATTCCAGGGGATCCCCAAGTCTCACCTGGGGGTGGGCATCCTTATCAGGGCTTCCATGGAGCTGGGAAAGGAACTCCTTGAGGGGGGCCATTATCCTTGACCCTTGGTCCTTGCAGCTAGGGAGAAAGGACAGGCCACACCTCCCTTGAGCATCAGTAAATGCTTGGCAAGGAGGAGCCTGAGTGGTAGACAACTGGATGGCTTAGGGCTTGGAGAAGGATTGCCAATTCTGGGTCGGAAATTCCTGGAAATTTGGGGGTGGGGCCTGGGGAGGGCAGGGTTTAGGAGAGGGACCTCAGCAGGGTATAATGTTGCAGAGTCCACTCACCAAAGCAGGGAAACTTCCAGGGGAACTGATCTCTGTCATCTGGAGATCGGTTGGAATTCTGGGAACCCTCCAGGCCTCACCTGGAAGTTGGCAATCCTAGCTTGGAGCTGGGTGTCATTGGCCATGCAGTCAGAGATACATAGACAGAGGAACCCTGACTCTTCTGCTTCCTGTCAGTTGCCCACATTGTGACTAGGTATGGACTAAGTTTGCCCCTGGACACTGGATCCCTATAATTGATGTAAAATAAAACACATTTTGCCCTTTCCTTATGTAATTTGGTGGTGTCGGCTCCCCTTATCCCTTATTCTGTATCTACCTGCAATTTCCTTGTGCCCATGGAAATTCTAGGCAGGATTCAAGCCAATGTGGCTAAACTTGTCCTATGCAATTTTGTTAGAGAGCATAGTATAGAATTGTGGCTTATCAGTTTATTGTTGATTGCCAAAACATGTGCAGGGTGCAAACTTACCCACAGAAGGGTGGCTTTTGCTGTCTCCTCTGGTTACCACGGTAGCACCGGAACAAGTTCCTGTGCCATCAGTATAACATAACAAGAAGTCCTGTTTAGTGATTCTGGAGATGTGTTAGGAATTCCATAGATAGATCTGAAAGCTGGTGTAGCTGCTGCTAAAATGTTATAAAGATAAGGGCAAACTATTATTCTTTTTAAGGGAAAGTGCCCATTCCTTCTTTTTGAAGTTCAGTTAAAATGTTCTGCTTCTTTGTCTTAAAAAAATACTAAAAAGCCAATTTCATGTTAATGATCAGGGAATAACTTTTCACTTTTGAGTGAAAGAATTATAACTCCTCTCTACCTTAATGAGAACAGTAAGTAAAAATAATTATTCATGCATGCTTGCCATCTCATTAAATATTTGATGTAAAAATCTCTCCAATAAAAGGCCTTAAGTGGATATTTCTTTTTTCCTCTGTTGAGCATCAGATGGTTTATTATTTCCATTAAGCATTGGAATTTGATTATTTAATCAAGCACGTTTAATCCAGTATATCTCTTACATTCTGCTAATTCAGTGATAACTGCTCAGTCTGAACCAATGGTGGGGTTTATAAAGTCCTGATTGAGATGCACCTAAATTTCTTTTTTCTGTTGTTGTTTTTTGTCATGATAGATGATAAGCACATTCTACAGGCATTCTTGATGAGCCAGGTAAAATAACACATATAGGTACAAGTTGTTTCTCTGGGTTAGAAGGATATAACTCTGTTTAGGATTGCATTGTCTGTCCTGTGAAATTAACTTTTTTCTTTTTCCCATGGTACACTAACGGATTTGTAAGGGTGTTTTTTTTCCATTTGTAACTTACTTGCTTTATGAAGGTTGACTAAAATGCTTTTGCACACATTTTTACCACACAAAGTACTTGCTGTTTTGACTTCGTGTGGTTCTTCTGCCATTCTGGATGAATCCAAATGCTATATTTCCAAAGGCATATTTACCGAAATGTCCACCCACACCATCTCTCTGGCTTGGTCATTTATTGTGTGTCATGTTCCATAGTCTTATCTTCAGAAAGCAAGTGGGGTGCGCTGCTGGCATTTCTGTGAGAAGTGTGATTATTTCTTTTGTGGCACAATTTTTTTCACATGGTAGACAATATCATTCTGATGTTGTCACAAATTAAAATAAAAACTGGACATAGAGATTGATATACAGGAAGCCCCTAAATTACATGGGAATGCCTAAAAACCCCGCTTTTCTCTGGTTGAAAGGGAGAACATTGAGGTAGTTGGGGTGGAATATCCATCTACACATTCCACACATAATCATTGTGGGGAGGAGATGGAGCTGAGTTCTGCTTTCAAACTAGAATAGGAAAGCTCACCACTGTGCACCATTCCTCCGTCTCCTCACTTTTTAGCCCTTCAAAAGCCTTTTTCCCCTTTGCTATTCTTCCTACTCTGCACTGTAGCATTACAGCATGGCTCAGTAGAGAAGGGGGGGAAGGGGGGAGTAAACCATGCTGAGAGGGATCCTAGAAAGTTAATATCTCATCTGCACTTTCATGTAGGTGCAATGGGGGGAAAGTGGGGGTGGCAGCAGAAGTGAGCAGTGCAAAAACAGGGGTTAGATGTTGTTCACACATACTCCCACCCCACCCCCCGCCGCTACCATGATAGAAGCATGTGTTCGTGACCCCATCTGAAAACAACCTTATATGTAAATTGTGCTGTACATTGCTAGCAAATAGCCGGGATCTTCTAATGTCTGAGTTAACAGGATAAGAAATTGTCAGGAAAAATTATCCCGATAGTTGAACATTACGCCATCCAGGCAGAGGCTGAAAATGGGATTTGGCAGAATGGGCCTGATCTGGCCTGCAGGCCCTATTCTACCCTGCCTTCCAAGGTTTTCTCAATACTTGGAGAGGCCTCTCTCTCTCTCTCTCTCTCTCTCTCTCTCTCTCTCTCTCTCTCTCTTTTTCTCTCTGACCTTTACAGGAATTACCCACTGCAAGTGTCAGGACTCCCAGCTTCCCTTCCCTGTTCTGAGGCCTTGCCTCAGTGTCTCCTGCTGCCCAGCACCTGGTCACCGTAGGGACAGTTTATTGTTTTGTGTGCCCCAGAGGAATAGCCACTTGCCAACTGCCTGCCTTCCCCCTGGTGCTCCTTTTAAAATGTCCGAGACAGTGGAGGTCTATGTGGTACAGAGAACCACTGCTAGCATCCTAAATTATAAAGTATTTATTTAAAAGGAAGTGTTCACAAGCATAGCACAGCAACAGATTGAGCAAGGGATCCAAAAGAACTTGGTAAAATGTAAATCCTTTGTCCCTCTCTCTATACATGCCCTATCAGATGTTGAAGTAGGACAGGCTCCTAAAGCTTAGGGAGTTACTAATTTCTACAGCGTGACCATTACCTTAAAGCTTGCTCCAGCTCTTTAGGCGAGCACATGGTCAATGGCTGCCTTCCCTGCTGAGAGGCCTGTGTACTCTCATGGACTCAGCATCCAAGGAAAAGCGCCCTTCATCATTCTGCCAGGAGTTTTTATCACCTCTCTTTTAACCACCATCTGGCCAACTCAGGCCGGGTCAAAAAGGCTTTTCCTGGAGAGTCTCTAGCATTCTGTTCCTCCAGATCTCTGTCCCCCGCTTGGAGAAGGGGAAGAACTTGACTCACCCATTATCTCTCCTGCTACATCCATTAGCATTTGTATGAAGGTGAGCTAAGGTATGTCTGGGAAGCAATTGAACTGACTCCCCACCACCGCCTTTCCTCTGCCCGGGGGGGGGGGGGGTTTTAAGGGAGTTTAAAAAGCACAGGGGAGGTATTGCTCTTTTCAAACCTCCCAGGAAAAAATGCATTTCTTCACATGGGGACTTGTGTGTTGTTGTTGTTTTCCTTTCATCTGCCAGTTAGTTATCCATGTGGTTGATTTTTAAATGCAGACTAACATGTTGTTTCTTTGAAAATTGCTATTATGTTTGGCTTATAAACATAAGGATTTGTCTTGCATGGCAGAACTGTGGGTTGTTTCTGTGCTCATACGTGGACCTCCAGCTATACAAAAATAGCCCTATTGGAGATCACGGTTTGTTATCAACTGAGTTTCAAATAAGCTGGGGAAGTGATCTGTGAATGGGTGTGAGCAGAACACAGAACTCTCCAGTGATCTGTCGTTTCTGATTATATAGAATGCATACTTTCTAGGAGCTGGCTGTTAATTTAAAAACCATTCCTTCTCCAGAACAGTAGGGGAGGACTCGGAATGCAAGCTGGGAATATTTCACCTACTACAGATTTTTAGACAGGAGATCAATAAAAATGAGTAGCTTGAAAATAACTATAAGCATCTGCCTTTAAGAAAAG
>NW_015163166.1:225092-236358 GCF_001447785.1 Gekko japonicus
ACAGAGGTCACTAGATAAATGTGAAAGAAGGATATGACTTCTTTTCCAACCTGACTTTGAAGGTTTGGTTTCCTTAAATATTTGAAGCTGACTGACACATTCTCATGGTCCCCCAAATGTCAAATGGCCCCGCTGAAGGAGGTGTGAGCCATTTCTAGAATTGACACAGTATGTACATGTGATTAAAATAGTGTGGACAGTAGTATGGAAACTCTTCTCATGATTTTTTCTAAAGTTAAGAATAGTGTGGTGAGTAGTTAGAGAGTCTCCGTTCAGTGACAAAATCAGTAGGTACGATTGAGAGTAGTAGAAGTCCTTTCTAGACTTTCTTCAGAATAAATTACCAGTGCAGTATACATATGCACACTGTGAGTGAACGAACTGTTTTATTCAGTATGATTATAAGGGAGCGGTGGTGCAGGCAGTAAGAACGCCTGCAGTAACATCAATGAACAGCCACTACGGCTGTTCGAGACCCACCGCGGCTGGGATGAGCTCCCGGCCCTAGTCCCAACTCCCACCCACCCAGCGGTTAGAAAGCATTAATATCCAGCAAGTAGATAAATGGGTACCTGCCCCTAGGTGGCAGGGGGCACCCTCCTTCTTGTGGGGTGTGCAGTGGAGGCATCAGCAGCGAGGGCGGAGTAGCGCCGAGGGCGGAGTAGCGGCGGAGCGATGGAGTGGCTGAGGAGTGCCCTGTGAGAGCCTCGTTGAGCGGCAAAATCCGGCGGAGGTGGAGGCGGAGGTGCGGCGGCGCAGTGCGGCGGCACAGCCCAGCGGAGCCGGAAGGACGATAGTCAGAGCTGCGACAGTCACGGGGCCGTGCACCGGACAGGCTTGCCGGAGGAAGCCACTGAACTGGAAGAGATCTGCCCCAGGACATTGGAGGTCGAACGACGACATCCGAGGCCCACCGGAAAGAAGCCAGATAGCAACAACAAGCCCTACTGCCGGGTGCTGGTAGGAAGTCACTCCCTTCTATAATTGTGGCCCTAGTTAGGAACCAAAAATTGTGTGTAAACAGCTCAGAGACCCTTCGGGGTTTGAGCGGTATATAAATTGAATGATAAAAAAAAATTATGCCATCTCTCATTCCATATGGTGTTGCTATAAAGATCAGGAGCCAGTTGTAATGCTCCCACAGACTATTTCTGTGCAACAAGATATATTTTGGAATGTTCCCACAATACCTTACATGGCTAACTGCAATACAGACTACAGTGTGTATGTAATATAAAATTGGGACCGCTGAAGAAGACCTTTTTGGCTGAAACATGTCTGATTGGATCTTATTGGTTTGTTGGATCCAGTCAGTGCTACTAAGGGTACACTGTACTGTATGTTATGCGTACTGCAAAGAGTGCTACTAAGAGTTTGCTATATTACATATAATGTGTACTGCTCAGTGTGTGACCTCTGGCTAAAGGCCCATTTTGTTTTTAATAGACATATAAAGTGCACTATATTATTAGATATTTTTGTTTAATCTTTTCTATGTATCCTTGTAACTTCAGCCATTTTCATATCTATGATGCCTCCATCCATTTCCCTCCCTTAGAGGCAAGATTTTCCCTCCATTTTTCTTTCCCTTTTGTGACTGTGCCACCCTAGTTGTCTGTTTTCTTCTCTCCTGTCCCACCCTGTCACAGTATAATATTTTGGCTGTTAGCTCAGCCCAGGAATCTGAGGGAAGGAATGGGAGCTCCCTTTAACTTATGCAACTTAAATGGCACGTGAGAATGTTTTGTATTCCAAATTAACAAAATATTTTATTCAATATAGAGGGGAAAGGTCAGGTGAAATCAGGGGTAACATTTCTGTGGTAACTCAATATAGGTAATTCTGATGTAAAATCAGTACATGCACAGACTTTGGTTCTTATGTTTCATGCTAGTGAGAGCTTTTTAAACTATTCAGGGTTACTTAAAATCTTTATGTTGAGACTCTTTTGTTCCAGTGTTTCTTAAACACTCCAGCACACTTTCTTTGAGTAATCTCTGACTCTTTTGGTTTCCAGAAGGCTGGTGCATTCTTTCCAGTACCCAAACCCCTTCTCTTGAAACACCAGTACTCATCCTGAGTTTTCAACTGACTCTTAAGGTGTCTACAGGTGGTTTCTAACCATACCAGACCAGGGATCTCTGCATTCTTCAGAGCTAACTCTCTGTTTGACTGAGTAGGGAATTTTCTTCTCTCGCTAGAAGATCTATCCCCTTTCCTTGGCCCGAATGGGAGTTTCCATCTACCTACCCACTCATCCTTGCCAGCTTTCCCCAGTTCTCATGTCTATGTTAAAATTTTCTCAATCAGGGCTGAATTCCAAATGAATTCTCCTCCTCAGCATTTGGCTCTAAAGTCTCTCTCTGCTCAGTTGATGCTAGCCAATCAGATTGTTTGGAGCAGCCTGTCACTCAAGGCTCTCTATTTCTGTGAAGAATTAACCCTTCACAGTCCTTCAGCTGTTGTCCAGCACTTCTAAGCCTTTAAAAACTGCAGTCCATCACAGTATCCAATTCCATTTTTTTGGGTTGGGTTTTTGCCCCTTTGACATTAGCATGAGAATAATGGTGACCACAGAAATCTTGGAGGAATAAATGAGCTATAGATTAGACTGTGTTTTTATGGTGAAGGAGAGCCAAATGGTTAGAAAGTTAGACTAAAAACTGGGGAGATCCAGGTTCAAACTTCCACTCAGCCATGAACTCACTTCTTGAACTTTGGCTGGTCACATTCTCTCTCTCTCTCTCTCTCTCTCTTATAACCTAGCTCACAAATAAAATGGGGGAGTGGAGAACCATGGCGCGCGCTCTCTCTCTCTCTCTCTCTCTCTCTCTCTCTCTCTCTCTCTCTCTCTCTCCTAACCTAGCTCACAAAGTTGTTATGAGGATAAAATGGGGGAGTGGAGAACCATGTTACACCATCCTGACCTCCTTGTGGAAAGGGCAGAGCAAAAATGTAATGGATGAGTAGATTGGTATTTCTTGTTAGTGTTATATGTTATTTCATAGTTCTGTAGGTAATCTTTATAATTTCCTGCAGTATTTTAACTTCTTTGGGTTGCCGCCTTTCTCATTCTGCTAACCAATGTGGTTTTATCTCATTCTATTCCTTTTTTTTTTCTTCCTTGACCCACTTCTCTCCCAGGTGTCTCATGAGAGTGAACACACTTACAAGTGGTTGGTTTTTTATTAATTATTATTTTTATTGCCTTCATTACAAATGAGAAATAATGCAAACTGTTGTGTTAGATCGCGCTAACAAAGGACTCGTAGAGTGATTCAGCAAGTGATTCAGCTTTATTTAGAAGTAACGAACAAGCACTAACTCAGTAAGAAACCAGAACAGAAAACAGTGGGAGCTTATGCTCCTTTTAAACATAATGTGTTGTTTCATGTACACAGGGAACATTGATCTGAGATACTGTGCAAATCTTTGAAAGTGTTGGTCTGGATTACCAGACATGAGATATAGTGATAATAGAAGTAATTCTTCTGCTTCCCGAAGATCCGAGTAATTCTTCCCCAGTATGCTTTCTTATTGTTCACGCTAGTCAGTTCAAGAGAAAACAACCTTTAATACTCTCGACATGGTTAGTCTAAGGGCACGTGTTGTTAAAGGGCATTTCATGGGGGATCTGGAAGGCCAAGTCCTGCTTCAGGCATTTGAAAACACATGTAGGAAAAAAATCTCAAGACACACTGCTTTGTAATGTTTGAATGGACAAATATGAGTACGAGGTGTGTAAACTGTGGAGAAGGTCACAAGAGCTTTGTGAGATACAAGTACATGTCTCTGAATAGAGTCTGACTGATCTAGTTTCTCAAAGGTGTTTGTCTCTTGCCATTTCTTGGCTGCTGGCTGGTTGATTCCAGAGCATAGATACAAAGATGTAACACTGCTCTTAATGCTTTCCTCTTAGACACACAAATGTGTGGTTAAAATTCAATTAACCAATAAGCAGTTGGGGATCCTTCTTTAAAATTCAGTTGAGTTGGATCCATTTCATCTCTAGCCTTGCTCTCAACTTCATATCATGTTCAGTAAATGCTGGGATGAAGAGGACGAGGAGTGTGCCTGCTGACACTATTCCCCAGCCTCTCTATGGGACGTGTAGACAAAGCCCCCTACCCTACATAACTTTAAATGAATAGGCTTAGTCAGGGCTTTTTTTTAGCATATTGGGCCACACCCCTGACAGCACCACTCATTAGCATATTAGGCTGCACCCCCATGTTACCAGAAGTGTGGTCATCCAGCCACACCCACCTTTTGCTTCTTATTCTGTTTACTTTGTTGTCAAAACCCAGGGCTTTTTTGTAGCAGGAACTCCTTTGCATGTTAGGCCACACACCCCTAATGTAGCCAATCCTAATGAGTTTCTGCTGTTGGGTGTGGCCTATTATGCTAATGAGTTCCTGCTGGGCGTGGCCAACTCGGGAGCCAGCCGGAACTCCGTTCCTGTGCGTTCCTGCCCCCAAATAGCCCTGGGCTTAGTACACACAGGCAAGGACCCTGCCTTTGGTAGGATTCCTGGCCAAGCAAACAAGCCTAGGCATGTGGGTGTGAGTGTGTGTATACACACACACATAAATTCCATCTACTGAACATGCAGAAATCAAGCTGGAGTCAGTAGGTGTGAACTTGCTCTCTTCTTTATGCATTCACCAAAGGCAATTTCAAGATATGAGTGCTTAACGTGTGCTGGAAGACTTGTTTTGTAGCAGGTGTGTTGTAGCACACAAATTGTCTATCCACATGCAGTGTTGTGTGGAATCACAGGTGCTTTTTTGACAGCATGGAGTCTTCAGCTGAAACTGCACTGTGATACACTGAAATGTGTGTATCATGGTTTGCGTGGGCCAACATGCCTAGCATGTTAACATAACACAAATGTGTAATTCATATGCAAAGCTAACCTAAGGTAGCATCCACTTGGCAGTCTCTTGCACTGCTGGTTTGATGCTTTAATGTTGAAACAGACAGGAACTGTCAATGTGAAATGAGTAGAGATGCTTGAGCACCTGCTAGTTCAGCTTACATTCTGGTCACAGCAGGTCATGTGCAGAGAACTCTTTGTTCAGAGCTGTTTGGATGTATCCAAATGAATCCATTTTTGTTGTGTGGTTACACTGCTTTCTCTCATTTGTTGAAAAGCACAGTGTAGTGCTGGTTGTCAGTCTCCAACTGAACTGCTGCTGGGGTCACCATTTTTTAAAAAAATGAAATTGTTGCTATTACACCATGACACCATTACACTGTTTGTACGATTAGACAATACATCTGGTATCATGGTATCATAGTGCTAATCAGCTCAAACTTTTAAAAAAGTAACTAAGGCCCCGGTCACACAGGCCAGATATCGCCGGGGGGGGAGGCGTGGCTAATTGCCCCGGCGTAGTTTGATGCACAATTACACAATCAGACTCGCCGGCGGCACACCACGGGTCCTTCCCTTGGTGCCGGCGGGTAAACGAGGGACCGGAGGGGAATGCTGCGCGCTGGTGCGATCACACCACGGGTGTCTGGAGGCAGCCCGTGGCAAACGTTTACTAGTACCTTGGAGGTACTAGTTTTTTAAGGCGCATTGTCGGTGGTAAGCCACCGGTGCGCTCCACTTCCCAGATGTTGGGATGTGATCACGCCCAGATAATCCGCCCACCATCCGTGCCTCTCCCGCGGCAACTTTGCCGTTTGACCGGGCCTAAGTAAACAGATGGAGAACTGCTGTTATGTCAGTACTTAGTGTGCTTTTTTTGCGGCAGCCCCCCTCCATTCTGCTAAAAGGTACATATTTAGAAGAAAAAACTTTTAATTGAGACTTAATATTTAGGTGTCTCTATGTTCCTAAAGCGTACATTCCTTATAATCATTGATCTGTTTCTCTTTGTTTACTGAAGACTTCAAATGTTTACCTACTTAATTGTTGTTGTTTTTTCAAGTTGAGCAGATTAGCGCTCTTATGCCATGATATCTGGAATACTCCTCAGTGGTAAAAATAGTGTAATGGTGTAAGTTTACCTACTTAATTGTTGTTTTTTTCAAGTTGAGCAGATTAGCGCTATTATGCCATGATATCTGGAATACTTCTCAGTGGTAAAAATAGTGTAATGGTGTAATTGTAGCAATATCAGGTTGTTGTTGTTTAATGGCAATTATGTCAAAGAATTCATAGGTTCATAGCTGGGACTGCTAGAACCAAAGGTGTAATGACCTGGCAGTGTAGAATAAACAGCTACTATGTGGCTTCAGAATTCCTCAGTGCAAACTTTGACAATTAAGGCTGCTCAGTTGGAGCTTACCTCCCATCTGAATGCGAGAGTCGAGCAAGTAGGTTTACTGGGTGATTTTGTTTGTGTTGAAGTTCACCGCATGCCTAGTAATGATTACAAAGATCACAATCACATTTCCCAGCTTGCCAACACACACATGCTTCTAGATTCCCAGGCAGGTGGCCTAGAGGAAACCTTTACCAGAGGTGACAGGATATTTACAAAACTGTGCTAATCCATTTGGACTAGCACAGGAATTGACACAAGACAGAAAACCATATGATTTCCAGATGCTGGATGTGCCATTTCAGCTTCTCTGACATGTGGAAAGTCTGCTCCACTGAAGCAACTTTTTCTGTTAAAAGAAACTGCCTCCCCTCCTCCCCTTTCCATCCCACAATTTTTTTTTTCAAAGGCAGCTCTCTGGTTAGCCAACTGTAGCAAGCACTCCTAACTGCCCCCCTCCACTTCACTGCTTTACCGCAGGAGAAATGAAATAGCTTCACAGTCAATTGTCAAACAATCACAAAGATTAAAGTGGCAACATGACTTTAAGTTTCAAAATCTCTTTATCTCAGCTTTGCAGTTCCAGTAGGTGATATGAGCGTTTAATGCCTGAGGTTGCCTGCGGAGCCACAGAGCAGCAGAGAATGCCCTTGGTGGGTAAGCAGTCCAGAAGGTACGATGGCTTTCCACGATAGGGAGTTGAGAATAAATGAGAGTGAGAAGGGTCTTCTCCTCAGATGTTGGTAACCCGGGGATTTTATCTCCCTGGGTTCCATTGAAGTCCGTGCTTTCTTGAAGTGAATAAAGATGAGGCCATATTTCACAAAAACAAGCATTTCAGAGTCTTTTTTCATGTTGTTTGTGTGGGAAGAAGAAGAAGAAGAGATTGGATTTATAACCTGCCCTTCACTTGGAGTCTCAGAGTGGCTTACAAACTCCTTTCCCTTCCCCTCCCCACAACAGACACCCTGTGAGGTGGGTGGGGCTGAGAGAACTCTGACACAAACTGCTCTTTTTCAAGGACAGCTGTGCCAGAGCTTGGGACTGACCCAAGGTCACATCAGCAGGTGCAAGTGGAGGAGTGGGGACTCAAACCCGGTTCTCCCAGATTAGAGTCCGCACACTTAACCACTACACCAAACTGGCTCTCTGATTTGTGCACTACAATCAGTCTCTTTCCTAATCTTTCAGTACATTCCAATGGTTTACCTGTATGGATCTATTGGTAATCTGTTTCTGAATAAGACTGAACATTATGCATGGACTTAACATGATGGCATATTGCCCCAGTTCATGGTAGCATGTTTTGAGACAAGTAAATATCTGCCCTCCACCACATCAATGGATACAAGAATTAGGCTGAAATCCTAAAAAGAGTTACACCCGTCTAAGTGCATTGAAATAAGTGGGTTTATAAGGGGGTTACTCTGCTTAGGTTTGCACTTTTAATGTAAAACAAGGAGAACCTTCAAGGGTTTATCGAGAAAAGGAAATCCCATTTTCCTCCTCTTCATCACTGCCTCTGACTTCCCACACACAATCTGGGTTTTGCTTCTCTCAGCCCCCACATTAGCTCTAGCTTGCATCCTTTCATGCACCTTTTGCCACTCCACTGAGAGCCAGTTTAGTGTAGTGGTTAAGAGTGGCATACTCTAATCTGGAGAACCGGGTTTGATTCCCCATTCCTCCACATGCAGCTCCTGGGTGACCTTGGTCAAGCCACAGTTCTCTCAGAGCTTTTCTCTCAAGAGCAGTTTTCAAAGAGCTCTCTCAGCTCCTCATACCTCACAGGGTGTCTGTTGTGGGGAGAGGAAGGGAAGGAGATTGTAAGAGCTTTTCTCTCAGAGCTTTTCTCTCAAGAGCAGTTTTCAAAGAGCTCTCTCAGCTCCTCATACCTCACAGGGTGTCTGTTGTGGGGAGAGGAAGGGAAGGAGATTGTAAGCCACTCTGAGATTCCAAGTGAAGGGCAGGGTATAAATCCAATCTCCTCCTCCTCTGTGCCACCCTAACTACAAATTGCTCAGCACCACTCCAGCCTGTCTCTACACACTCTGGCTTGTGTTCTCCTGTCTGCTCCCTTGCCACTCCAGTTTACGACCAGCCACTCTCTAAAAAAAACTCTAGTTTATGCCAGTACATCTTCCCAACGTATTTCAGGTTCCCCGATCCCATCTTGTTTGTTTGCTATTCTCCCTCTCCAGTGCAGCAAGAAAGGCAGACATTGGAAAGTGGAGACAACCAGAGCTGACTCCAGTTGGCCACTGCGCAAATACCAAGTGGTGAAGAACACCTGTATATCTGCAGACATCACTATGAACTTTGTGGGGGGTGTTCTCCCCATTTTTTGTTTGTTTTAAAAGCCTAGGATTTTCCAGCAAATCTGGGGCTGAGTGGGTTTTTTTCTAAGGCTCCATAGTGGCTTCAAGGCAGAGGTGATATCTGAATAGAGGACATCGTAGTCCACATATCTGTCGTACAGCCTCTCCATTTTGCTTGCTCTTGGTCTAAGTGCTTTCATCAGAGGCAGTGGAATAACTTTTGGTGCATGTGTCAGAAAAAAACACCCGGGGCTTGGTTGGTAGGCATATAATCTAGCAAGTTTGTTTTAGCAAAGCAGGTGTGGGTCTGGTTGGGTCCTGGATGCATGACTACATAGGAATCCTGTGTGTGCTATCTTGAGTTCCATAAGCAGAAAGGGCAGGATACAAATGGAATAATAAATTACAAAATAAATGCAATCTCCAATATGGTTAAAGATGTGACAGTTAACTAAATAGTTAGCAATATGCTGCCTTTCAGTTATTCCCCAAATCTGCTGATGGAGAAGGTCTGTCTAAGCTTGTCCCATAGTAGAGCTGACTTTGATTTTCTCATTCTAAACAGTCTCCAGCTCACATGCCCATTTTGAATACAGAAGTTGCTGCCTGCTACTTTTTTACCCAGCTTAGTAAAAATAGCATTTTCTTCTAGCAGAGAGGTATTTTTTTCACTACCCCTCCCATATATCCTTCCTTACCTTGGCAACCCACAGAGGAAGCATAGAGGAACTCCTGCTGTAGTTGATAGCAAGAAAAACCAATCAATAGCAGGGAAGATGAACTGGATATATTTGACACTCAGTAGAAATCTATTCCAAATGCACGGCAGATATCAGCACAACCAAAAAGGCTCACGTTAACCCACTCTTATTAAATGTGAAATGTTTTTTGGTAGAAACGTTATGTGTGTTGCTGCAGGCTTTACCTGGGACTATGCTTCTTGGAGTTGAAGCTATGGCAATCATTTTATAGTTTATTGGCTGGCATTTGTTTGAATGCCAAATAGGGTTATACTGAGAGCTGGTCTCTTTGCTCTTTATGACACTTCACTGAATACTAGAAAATAGGAAACCTTTAATGGTAGTTCGGCATTGGGCCACTGTTTGCTCTTAGGTCCTTATGTATTAACTTGTTTATGCCCTGATTTTTCCCTAGTGGGGACCCAAAGTGGCTTACAGCATTCTCCTGTCCTCCAACTTATCCTCACGATAACCGTGCGAGGTAGGTTAAGCTGAGAGAGTGCAACTGGCTCATGGTCACACAGTGAACTTCCATGGCACGAGTGCACATTTGAATCTGGGTCTCCCAGATACTAGCTGAACACTCCTAACCACTACACACACTGGTTCTTCACAGATTTCTTTTTTTCTTTGCAGATAAAACAGTTACCAGATTACAGTTTGGGAATAAACACTTTCCCCAGAAACAAATATCTGACTTTCAGAGCATAAAAAACCTATATCTGCTTATGCTAAAATATATTTAGAATCTGAGAACAGGCCGGTTACTGCTGAACAAAGCATTCATGACCTAATTATCACTTCAGTAAAGAAAAATACTACAATTCACTGATTCAGTACAGAAAAAAAATATTACAATTCACTGATTCTTTCACAGAATGTTCCACAGGTACAACATCTGCATAATACTGGAATACAGTAATACTGGAATGAAATACTGTATTTTAAAGGAAAAAATAAGGATATTAGATGGTGAGAGCTGAGGAGCAGCAAGAATTGGTGGGGGCAGTGGCCTCATGTGACCCCTGGTTGAGCTGCCACTGGTCCACCACAGCCTAGCAGAGGACCCAACCTCAACAGGACGTGCTAGATCAACCTATCATTTCTCAATGGGAAATATACCTAGAAGCAACCAATGAAGCAGACTGCAAGGGAATTGTGCTACCTCCTCCAGTTATCCCTTTAGATACGCCCAGAGGCCCCTGCAATGTTATAGTGATGCCTTCTTGTGGCTATAAGGAGTGCAGAAAGTTGTTCTCTACTCCCTTAGCAATTGCATTGGTGGAGAGAAGCTCTGCTTGGGGAGGCATTAGAGCCACAATATGAGTGGGCTAGTGTTGTCAAGACTGATGGGGAAAGAAAAGGGATCTGCAGTGGAGGCTCCCATGGACATTTTGTGCCCAAAAGCCCATAAAAACTTGTAACCTGCCCTGTAATACCATGGTAGAAGGAACTCATACCATCCACCAATTCACAGGTAAAAATTGGGACATGGTTGTTAACCCCCAAAGTCTCATAAAAAGGATCCTTTTTATGCCTTCATATTATACCTTGCTAAAGATTCAGTTCCACTGTTTGTTGTATTCATTGATTGTAGTCTGTTTTCAACAGTAGCTTCAGTATACAATTGTGCAAGTTGGGACTTGAATGTTCATGTGTTTCCTTTGTTTCCTTTCTGGACTGATACTGTGCTGGCTGGGTGGTCTTACTAAATCCTAGATAATGGTTTGACCAGATCCAAGGACCTGCAAGGGCTTTGGGCAACAGTTCCCACAATGCTTTTGAGCCTTAGGGCCAATTGTATGTAGTTCTGTTGTTTAAAGGCCAATATGGTATGTCTAAAACATTAAACATACCTGAAACAGTTTTATAAATTTTGGGCAATATGGACTTCATTCCAGCCACATGTTATTTCTGTGTATGTGACCAAGGT
>NW_015163167.1:0-15206 GCF_001447785.1 Gekko japonicus
CAACAGGCCTTACTCCTAGTATATATATTTTAAAAAAAGAATGAGAAAAGCAACTTTGGGCTAGTTGGCACAGAGATCATTCAGCGTTTGCCAAACAGGTGTTTGAAAACAAAGCTTACCTGTTTTGAGTTGAGGAGCTCATATGATTGCCTCAATGATTTTCTCACAGTCCAAACTGAATGGCATTCTAAGTCATTTTGCGTCTGCATAATGGTGACATTCAGCATAGCGGCTGGCTGAGTTACCACTGTTGATACCTGCTCACAATTTACTGATTTGCTCAGATTATCTGCACAGTTCATGCCATTCATCTGCCAATGGCATTCATCGTACCTGAACCACAGTTCCTATGAGCAGCACATAAACCATAAATGTAATCAAAACAAACACACTTGGCTTTGGGAATTATGTTCCAAAATGAGCAGGGCTGAAGCACTAGAAAGACAAACCATGCAGTTTCCCTGCTACCACCACCCACCTCTTTTTATTTTATTGAATTTTCAACATGTAGCAAAAATGACAGGAAAAGTAGTCATGTAGGAGGAAAGGAAGGAAGGGATTGATTTTCTGCCCCCTCCCCTGTGAGTCCTAGCAGGTCACACATTTATTCCACACAATCAACATTCAGTTGTTTCCTGCTAGTCATAAGGAGGTGTATGCATTTGGATCAGGGGGGGAAATGATGATCGCAAGAGAAACAGTGGTAAGTAGAAAGAAAGTCTATCCTTCCTTATTATCTCCCTCCTGAAGTATATCACTTTTGAAGTTGTACAACACCAGAACCATGGAGGAGGGCCAGTAACCGTTATTGGGGGTATGCCAAGAAAACAAAAAAGTCTTCACCCACTGACAGAAGTCACCAATAAAGGTAGACATACAAATGTCCCTGCGGAGGAAGTTCCAAAGTTCCACAACCAAAAATGCCCTTTCTCGGTCATCACCCATCTAGTCTCAAATGGTGGGGGTTACCAAAGCAGCGCGTCTGAAGATGACTGGAGCAAGCAGGCAAGTTCATATGGGAGAAGACAGTCCTTAAGGTCCCAGGGCATACAGGGCTTTAAAGATCCATAAAAGGTAAAGGTTCCCTTGCTCGAAAGCCAGTCGAATCCGACTCTAGGGTTGCGGTGCTCATCTCCGTTTCAAAGCCGAAGAGCCAGCGCTGTCCGAAGACGTTTCCGTGGTCATGTCGCCGGCATGACTAAACACCAAGGCGCACAGAACGCTGTTACCTTCCCACCAAAGTGGTACCTATTTATCTACTTGCAATTTCTTGCTTTCGAACTGCTAGGTTGGCAGGAGCTGGAACTAGAGACGGGAGCTCACCCTGTCTTGCGGCACCTGGGTCTCGAACTGCTGAACTACTGACCTTCCACAGCCTGCAGTTCAGCGTCTTAACCACTTGAGCCACCGCAGCCCCCTTAAAGATCCATACCAGCACCTTGAATTGAGCCCAGAAGCAAATTGAAAGCCAGTGCAGGTGAAACAAGACTGGAGTGATATGGTCCCTACGACCCGTTCAAGTCAGCACTCTGGCTGCAGCATTTTGTACCAACTAGAGCTTCTGGAAAGTCTTAAAGGGCAGCTCCACATACAGCGCATTGCAGTAATCTAACCTAGCTGTTACCAGGACAGTGGCAAGATCTGGTGAAGCTGGTGAAAGGGATCCCTGGCTACGGCTGCCACCTGTTTATCCAACAGGAGTCCTGTGTTCAGGAGCACCCCCAGCTATGAACCTGCTCCTTTAGGGGGGTGCAACCCCATCCAGAACGGGGAATCAGCCATTTCCTGGGTCAGACTTTCCCCTGACAGTAGCACTTCCATTTTGTCAGGATTAAGTTTCAACTCGTTAGCCCTCATCCATTTCAAAACTGCCTCTAGGCACCTGTTCACAATTTCTACAGCTTCCTTGGGGTCTGCTGGTAGTGCAAGATAGAGTGTCATCTGCATATTGGGGGGCAACTCAGCTCAGATCTCTGGATGACCTCACTCAGTGGCTTTACATAGATGTTGAAACGCATGGAAGACAAGATGGAATCTTGGGGAAACCCATAGGCTAGAAACAAGGGGCAGAGCAGCAGTCCCCCAGCACCACACTCTGAAACCTACCCTTGAGGCAGGTCTGGAACCACCACCATCGACCAAAGCCATTTCAGTCCCAAAACCAGGCCTGAAACCAAAATGGAGTGGATCCAAACAAATCACTTCATTCAGAAATACGTGATGTTGGCCACCCACCACTGGTTCATGATTCATGATAAAATGCCACCCCAGCAATGTATTTTGTACACGTTATATATTTACCAGGGATATAGGTAATTTTGGGGAATAATCATTCAGATGTGGTATTTAATCTATGGGGTGGGGGGAAGGACTGGCCCCACCTTCCCCGAATGGTGATGCTGCCATCCTACAGAACAATTTTGGAGTACAGCAAATAAGATGTTAGTCTTGGGGTCTTTCACAGAGGCTCTGGAGCGCCAATCCCACTGGGGTCATGATTGCCTGAAACAGCAAGGCAACCCCTTTTTGTCCTTTTGGAATTCAATATTTCCCCCCACACACCCACATAAACACATTAATGAGGCTTTGAGTGTGGGAACTGAGGAGGCCTTCTTGACCGGTATTACCTCTGTCTTGTCTGGATTCAGCTTCAGCTTGTTCACCAGCCAATGGCAAACAATGGAAGACTGGGAAATGGGGTCCTGGAGGGGCATTGTCCCAGCAATATCATGAGATCATTTCCTGGCTGAACCTGGAAGCGATGTCACACCACTCTTGGATTAAGCAGAAACTCCATTGTTTTGCCATAGAGTTTCCACTGAATCCTACAGTGGCATGATGTTACTTCCAGGTTTGGCCTAGCAATGACATGACACAATTGCCTCAATGGGAATGTTAAGATTTTTTCCCCCTTGAGAATGACATTCATCATCTCAGATCCTGCTTTATATTCCCCTGTATTTGGAAGTGATGTGGGGATCCAAGAAGGGCAGGACCTTTTCACACCTTTTCTGTGAAATATACTTCCTTATAAGATCACCTGGAAGCATGTGTGATGGGGTTTTAACCATATTTCATGGAGACTATTTCACTATGCAGGGAGGAAAGGTGGACTTGTCAGATCTTGGAAGCTAAACAGGTTTAGTAGTCGGACAGGAGACCACCACAGAAGATTTTGCAGAGGAAGTCACTGGCAAACCACCCCTGCTTCTCACTTGCCTTGAAAGCACCTTGCTGAGGTTGCCGTAAGTCAGCTGGAACTTGACGGCACTTACACACATTTTATTGGGGAATCAGCTGATTATAAATTTAGTTCTGATATTGATATGTTGATTATTTTTGTTCCTGTTTTATAGACATTCCTTGTCAGAATGCTTTTGATTTCAGTTTTAGCTGCTGTATGATTTATGGTGTCGAGCTTTTTCTGGTGGTTGTTTTGTTATTATATTACTGTGGGCTTTATTGGATTATATTGTATTTCATTTATACTGGAGACCATATCAAGTGATTTTAATCAAGCAGTGCTTATATAAATAAAATAAGTAATATTTGGCAAGCATAGCTGCTCTTCATATAAACTGTTCTTCACAATTCACAACTGACACTACAGCTTTTGTTTAAATGTCACAGAGAATGTATGGGGAGAACTGTAGCTTCCCACAGTGTCTCCCAACACTGTGGGAGCTGCATTCGTATATTTTTGGCTTCTTCCAGATGTACTGTTGACATCATCTGAAGCAGAAAAGATGCAGTGAGAAAAGAAAGCTAAAAGACATACATTCCATTTAGAATTTGGACATTGTATAATTAAAATCCAGATCTTCTGTGCAATGTATACTTTCAGGGTCCGCTTGTCTCATTTGCAGACTCTAATTTTCCTCATGATTCGCTGCATTTTCCTTTGTCTCTATAAAGGCTTTTGTTATGCATCTCTCTAGCCATTTAAGTATTATTAAATTGAGGAATTTATTTGTAGAATAGTACTATAATTATTGCTGCTGATGAAACAACGATGATTCTAAGTAAGGAATGTTTACTCGCGCACATCAAGCATGTGCTGCGAAAGCAATTAAAGAGTTTGATGTTCACAGAGCCAAGTATTAATATTAATGTGTGAGAAACTGCCTCCAAATCATTTAGAGTGGTTATGAAAAACCTCTGGGAGTGAAAACTGGCGAACAAGGCGGCAACAAGATTATGGCTTTGCTAAGACATATTAGAAAAGGGAATTCTCCAAGTGGACTCACATGGGAGCGAAGACGCTCAGTGGCTAAATGAATACTAATGATAAAAAAAATAGTTTTAAGGGGCGATTTTCCTGTTATAAAATATAAAGTTATGCTGAGAAGTATCCAGAATGGTGCTCTAGTACACACTGATTTCCTTTTAAGAAAACTTATTTATGTCAAGTAGTCCCTTTATGGGTGGTGGACGCAACGTAATATTTGCAAGAAAACCGAATAATAAAATACTTATTGGCCACCAAGAGTACAATGAGAAAGTGACAGGTGTTTCGATATCAGAAAGAGACTCTCTAAGGATACGGATGAGCCACCAAAAGAATGTCTCCAAGTTTGTATTTTAGCTTATGCGAGTGTAGCCTTTCTCTGTTTATGTGACTTTCATTTGGGACCAATGAAAAAAAACCCAAAACATCAATTTATGTGCCTGAAATGAAAAGATGTGTTGTTGGCAAAGAACTAGATCCAAACAAAAACATACGACCATGGTTGAGATACGGCACAAAGAGGAAAGCAGGGGACGAGAGCCAGTGGTGAGGAAATTGAGGCCTGTGAAGGAAGGAACAAATAGGATTTTCCTTCCCCCCCATATGTCCTTGTCCCTCTCCCACTTGTAGTATTTTTATCTGCTGTTATCTTTTAACAACCCTCTTGGCAAGTGCTACTGCTTATATAATGTGTTTCATACATCTCTATAGTTATTTTCATTTGCAAACCTATTTAGTTATTCCAGTCCATTAAAGTAACAGGCTAGAGTAACACTGCAGAGAATTGCACTGTTTAGCACTATTTAACTGCTGCTGAAGCTTTTTGTGTGTTTAATTGCCGCTGCTTTTCTTAACTTCGTACATTTTCTTGCTTTTATTTTTAATACTTTTTCTGTAATATACCCCAGGAGCCTTCAGACTGACGACTAAACTTCTTTTGACATCAGGCAGCTGGTTCCCTGTCTCACCTCTCAGGACTTCACTACAGTGATCTACACAATGGTCACTTCCAGGCTGGATTACTATAACTTGCTCTACACAGGGCTACCCTTGAACTTGACTCGGAAGCTACAGCTAGTGCAGAAAACAGTGGTGCGCCTACTGACGGCAACGCCTGTGTGGGCATGCATCCAGCCAATGCTGTGCCGACTACACTGGCTGCCAATTGAATACTGGGTCCAGTTCAAGGTGATGGTACTGACCTTCAAAGCCCTATGTGGCCTGGGACCAGCATATCTATGGGAACGTGTCTCCTCATGTGTGCCTCGGAGAGCCTTGCACTCCACAAATCAACATCTTCTGGTAATCCCCAGCCCGAGAGATGTCTGCTGAGCCTCAGCCAGGGCTTTCTTGGCCCCAGCCCCAGCCTGGTGGAACATGCTCCCACATGAGATCAGAGCCCCGCGGGACCTATTACAGTTCCAGACAGAGCTGTTCCACCAGGCCTTTGGTTGAGGCGATGGGCTTTAAACCATCTCAGTCTTCCCTACCTTTGGTACCCACCCAGTGCCTTTCAGACAGTGCTTATTACCCATGGGGCACTGTTGTATACCAGGGTACCTACCACAATCTGCTTAAAAACGGCTGTAAATTGGGCTACCTATTATCGTCTGTTTAAAATACTACAGGAGATGTTTGGACTGTTAGTGTTTTTGTGCTATCTTGCTTTGTTTAAATTGCTTAATTTTTAATACGATCAGTTTTGTTGTTATTTTATATGTTGTGAGCCACCCTGAGCCCACTTGTAGGGGTACGGCAGGATATATGTTTAATTAATAAATAAATAATAAATAAATAAACGAGCAGGGGATTTCCCCATTCCCCCTTCCCCATGCTATTTATTTTATTTATTTATTTTCATTACATTTATACCCCGCCCTTCCCGCAAGCAGGCTCAGGGCGTTTTACACGAGCACAAAGTGCATATAAATTACAGTATAAAAATACATAAAAACAATTTAAGAATTCACTTCCATTCCGGATGCGAGAGAGAGAGGAAAAACAAACTCCACGTTCTGCATAGCAGGGGAATGCTCGGGCCCCGTTTAGATGTCACACGGTCTTCCGGTGGTAATACTCTCTGGAGTATTTCTTCTTTCTTTCCTGCTGGCAGCCCCTCCCCCTTTCCTCTCATTTTTCCCTGCTACCCTCTCCTTACCACTCACCAACTAAACTTTGTCCCCCACAGTATTCATCTTTATTGTTTATTTACTTCATTTTTATACCCCAACTTTCTCTTCAAGGGGGACCCACAGCACCTTAATTCATTCTCTTCTCTCCTCCATTTTAACCTCAGAACCACAAGGTGAGGTAGGTTAGGCTGAGGGTAACTGACTGGCCTCAGGTAACCCAGAAAGCTTCAGTGGCAGAGTGGGGATTTAAACCTCAGTCTCCTATACCCTAGTCTGACTGTCTAACAACAACACCAAACTGTCTCTCAGGTCTCAGGTGGCCACTGCGAGCCTTAGTCAACTTGCACGAGTTCTGTGGAGGCTGTCTTTGGGCCCAGATGAGTTGTGTGACATTAAGTCATCCAGTAGCTGCTGCTGCTGCTGCACCTGGGTGAGTTGCACAGATTTCACAGTAGCAAGTTGCCCAGTAACTGCTACTGGCCCTGGCCCCAGAAAGTCCTCCCTCCATCGCAGGAGGAAAGGCAGCAGGGATGCACTGGGAGGCCAAAATAACCCTTGAAAGGGCCCTCCCCTACCTTTTACTGACAGAAACTATGGTTTGAAGGCTGGCAATATTGTTATTGTTGCCTAGTAACCCCTATGGCCACTGAAATCCCCTTTCTTAAAGATACAGGCATTCTTCTATTATTTGGGAGGTTAACCCCCCCAAAAAACGTATGTATATGTGTGTGTATTTCAGATTTTTATGTGAATGTGAGCTTTTTTTAAGGTTTGTAGACAGATCTGTCTTGTCTGTTCAAGGTTCCAGTCTCTGGGTTTAAATATCCACAGATGGGGCCATATTGAGAATTAGATATATTAATAAATAAACAAATAAGACCAAATGTTTCATTTCATGTCCTTTTAAATAAAGACATTGTGCTGATTTCCCATCCATTTGACCAGATCAATGGAACCTTTGGCATGTTTTTGAATAGACTGCTTTCTATATTACAACAAAAGCAATTTCGTGTTATCATTTTCCAGAGCTGAATGATATTTTCCACTCTGTAATTTGTTTCAAAGTCTTTACAGATTTCTTGATCTGCCTTCGCTGTGCCTTTTCTTCTGTGAATAGATGCAGATGTGTCTGCAAAGACAAGAATAAATACAACCGTTTTGGACAAACCTGGAGAACTGCAAAAGAGGAGAACACTGTTGTTAAGAGAATGTTGGCATCCCCATAGCAACAGTGCTGAAACTCTCTGTAAAGATACAATGGGTATAATAGTGGTGATGTTTTAAAGCCCACTTCTGGACTTACTGTCCACATTTGCACCGAAACATCTCACCTTGTCAGCAACCAATTCATATGGAACCCACAAGGTTCCATCTTATCCCCTGTGCCCTTTAACAACCACAGGAGATCACTGAGTGATGTCATCTGGAGATTTGGGCTGGGTTGTCACCAATATGTGGATGATGCTGTCACATGCTTCCTGCTGATCCCAGGAAAATTGTATAAATCCTGTGCCTGGAAGCAGTTTTGAAGTGGATGTGGGCTAATAAACTGAAGCTTAACTCTTACAAGCCAAAAGTGCTACTGGTGAGCAGAAAGTCTGATCTGGATTTTAGGTGTCACCCATTCTTGATGGGCTGCACTCCCTTTGAAGGAACAGGTCCATAGTCTGGGGCAGGCCCGTAGCTAACATGAGGCCCATGGGGCCTGGCCCCCTTGTGTTTCTTCTGGGGCCCCCTCCCTCCAGGGCTGCCCCCAAAGTGCTCCAACTTACCATCTACACTGTACTTCCATTTAATTAGCTGGCGGGCCCCCCCAAAGAATTCCCTAGCTACGGGGCTGGTCTGGGGGTGCTTTTGGACCCAGGCCTTCTGCTGGGTAAGCAGGAGGCAGATGTGGCCAGGAATGCCTTTTACCAGCTTTGACAGGGGTAGCCAGCTGCCACCTTTCCTGGTCAGAAAAGATCTGACCATTCTGGTGCATACCCTGGTTACAACTCGATTAGATTAATGCTGAGGGCTACCATTAAGTAGTGTTCAGAAACTTTGAGTGGTGTAAATTACTGCCAGAAGGATGTTGATTGGAGTGATTGTAGGGACCATATCACTCCAACCTTGGCCCATCAGCACAGGCTCCCAATCTGTTTCTGAGTACAATTCAAGGTCCTGGTGTTGACCTTCAAAGCCCTAGGTGGTTTGAGACCAAGATAACTGAAGGACCACCTAGTCCCTTATGATCCCGTCCAAACACTATGGTTATCTTTGGAGAGCCTGCTTTGGGTATGTCCCACCTTCTGAGATTAGGCAGGTGGCAACCAGGGAGAAGGCTCTCTCAGTCATAGCATCAAAGCTCTGGAACTCTCTCCCTAGGGAGGTTCATCTATCCACTTCTGTTGCCATCTCCTGTCAGTAGGTGAAGACTTTCTTATTTTGTTTGGCATTCCCTCAGTGATCCCTCCTTTCTGACCAATATTTTAATTGCTTTTAAACATATTTCATATTTTTTAAATATTTAACTCTGTTTTTAAATTGTTTTAATGTCTGTTTAGGGTATTGATTTTAATGGTTTTGAAATGTGGTTTATTTTGTATGTTTTAAATTGTTGGCTGCCTTGGTGGCCCATATGAATCTGCCTAACTACTGTGGTTATCTTTGGAGACCCTGCTTTGGGTGCCCTCACCTTCTGAGACTAGGCAGGTGGTAACACAGTAGAGGGCCTTCTCAGCTATGGCATCAAAACTCTGGAACTCTCTCCTCAGGGAAATTAGTCTGTCCCATTTCTGTTTCCATTTTCTGCCAGTGAGCAAAGAGCTTTTTGTTTAATTTGGCATTACATCAGTGAACCTTCTTTCATGGTCAATATTTTAATTGTTGGTGGAGTTTCTTTGTCTTTTTACATCTGTTTTTAATTGTTTTAATGATGAGAGTTTCTGGCTGGTTTTAATGGTTTTAAAATGTGATTTCATTATGTATTTTTTAATTTGTTAACCGCCTTTGCAGCCCCTGTGAGGGCAGAAAGGTGGGATATAAACTTTAAACTTTGTAAAATAAACATATAACCACCACCCCCAGAAATAGTTTAACAAATGGAGCCAAGCATCACAATATCCATCCATCCATCTATATATATATATCTAGGATATTTCTATGTCATCTCTTCAGAGACAAGCTTGAGGCAATTAAAACCATGGCACAATAATTAAAGTAATCTGTTGGATATCAGCAGGATATCAGCAGCGTATAAACTATCTATAAAACAGAAACAGTCCATTAAAATACTGATAAGACAAAACTCCTAATTAAAAGCCTGGGTTTTGGCCTGCAGCCTAAATAAGGTAAAGTAGGTGCCAGGTGAGGATCAAGGGGGAGGTCATTCCAAAGGAAGAGTGCTGCTAGAGAATATTTCTGTCTCTAGCTGCCACCTGCCTCACCTCTAAGAGCAGGAACAGAGAGCAGTGCTAGAGAGGCAGATCTGAACTGGCAGGCTGGATAGTATGGGAGGAGATGGTCCTTCTGATACCCTGGAGCCAAGCCATTTAGAGCCTTAAAGGCAAAAACCAGTACTTTTGAGTTGTGCCCAGAAACAGATGGGTAACCAGTGCAGATATCTGAGCACAGGGTGATAAAATCTCTATAACAACCCCTGACAGTAGTTTTGCTGCTGCATTTTTGACCAACTGATGTTTCCAAAGGCATTCCCACACATTACAGTAATCAAACTTTGATGTGATCAGTGGTTAAGAATGGCAGACTCTAATCTGGAGAACCGTTTTATTCCCCACTCCTCCACATGAAGCCTGCTGGGTGACCTTGGGCCAGTCACAGTTCTCTCAGAACTCTCTCAACCCCACCTACCTCACAAGGTGCCTGTTGTGGGGAGAGGAAGGGAAGGTGATTGCAAGCTGCTTTGAGACTCCTTAGGGTAGAGAAAAGCATGGTATAAAAACAAACCTTCTTCTGACTCCACAGTCCCTGATCAGCTTCTCCATTGACCACTGGCACCTCAGTCTTGTCTGGATTGTGCTTCAATTTACTGGGCCTCATCCATTCCATTAGCTTCTCTAGGCACCTATTCTGGACTTCCATAGACCCACCTGGCTTAGCTGGTAAGGAGAAATAGAGCAGGGTGTTATCCACATATTGGTGAAATCTCACTCCAGATCCCTGGATGACTTGTCCCAGAAGATTCATCTAGATGTTAAATAGCATGAGGGACAAGATGGAACCCTATGATGCCAGAGCACTAATGCCACAAGTCCAAGTTACAGTTTCCCCAGCACCACTTTCTAAAATCAAGTAATAGTAGAACCACCAAAGCATGATGCCCCCCCTAATTCCCAACCCAGTCAATCTCTCCAGAAGGATACCATGGTTGGAGATATTGAAAGATTCTAAGAGGCCCAGGAGAATTATTTGGGACACATTTTCCCCATCATTCTTCCAGTGAAGGTCATCAGTCAAGTTGACATGGGCCGTTTCCATCCCAAAGCCAATTCTGGATCCAGATTGAAACGAGTCTAGATAATCGGTCTCCTTCAAGACCACCTGAAGTTGTGAAGCCACCACCAGTTTGAGCACCTTGCCCAACAATGGAAAATTAGCCACCAGGCAGTAGTTCCTTAGGTCATTTGGGTCCAGGGTTCCCTTTTTAGGAGGGGTCCCACAACACCTCTTTTGAAGTTGTTGTAACTACACCTTCCTATAGAGAGGCACTTATTTCTTCCTGCGCCCAGTCAACCAACTCAACCTGGCATACTATTAGCCATGAGGGGCAAAGGGAAGACTGGCCATGGTGGGCCACATATTTCAATGTGCATTCTCCACTTCTTCAGGCTTCACCAAATGAAAGTCATCAATGCAGCTAGGACTGGTGTCTAAATTGTGGCAGATGTGAACAATTTTATCTGCAAAAAGTGTTGCAAAAGAATCATAGTAAGCTTGTATGCTTTCCAAGCCACCATCCTCTGAGGCTCCTTCACAACCCAGAAAAGCTTCACCAGATGGCACCGTACAGTCACAATGGTGGCGGAAAAGTGCGCTTGGTTCACTGCCATCGGCACCACCCAGAGTAGGCATGATAATGTGGTCTCACCTGTGTTTGTTGTTGTTCAGTTGTACAGTCAAGTCCAACTCTTTGAGACCCCATGGACTATATTGCACCAGGCCAACCTGTCCTCCACCATACCCCGTAGTGTGCTCAACCTCACGTTCGTGGTATCAATAAAACTGTCTAACCATCTCATCCTTTGCCATCCCCTTCTTCTTTTGCCTTCAATCTTTCCCAGCATCAGGGTCTTCTCCAGTGAGTGCTCCCTTCTCATTTGGTGGCCAAAGTATTTGAGCTTCAGCTTCAGTAGCTGGCCTTCCAGGGAACAGTCAGGGTTGGTTTCTTTTAGGATTGACTGATTTGATCTCCTTGCAGTCCAAGGAACTCTCAGGAGTCTTCTCTAGCACCATAATTCAAAAGCATCTATTCTTTGGCACTCGGCCTTCCTTACAGTCCAGCTCTTGTAGCCATACATTACTACTGGGAATACCATTGCTTTGACCATACGGACTTTAGTTGGCAGGGTGATGTCTCTACTTTTTATTATGCTGTCTAGATTTGCCATAGCTTTCCTCTCAAGGAGCAGGCATCTTTTAATTTCATGGCTGCAGTCACCATCTGTCACTGCTTCCATGACTTCCCCTTCTGTTTGCCAAGGAGTGATGGGGCCAGATGCCATGATCTTAGTTTTTTTTATGGTGAGTGTCAAGCCAGCTTAGGCACTCTCCTCTTTCATTCGGAGCAAGAGGCTTTTTAGGTCCTCTTCACTTTCTGCCATTAGAGTGGTATCGTCTGCATATCGGATAAACCGCGATCCACTGGAGAAGGAAATGGCAACCCGCTCCAGTATCTTTGCCAAGAAAACCCCATGGACAGTAACCCCTGTGTTTAGTCCAGGAGAATTAATAGGAATGCACTCACCCTGTAACTTTCCTGGCGAAGGTCATCAGCCAAGGCATGTTTTAAAAAGCACTACCTGTTGAAAAAGGGAATGTTCCTCCCAGCAGTTCCTATAGCTGGCCCAGGCATTCTCACTTGCAGTCCTCCCCTCATGCCTTTGGCAATGTCTGCTTCTCAAATGCTTAAGGGACTAGACTTCAGCACCCTTGTTCTTTCTCTTCTCCTACACTTACTTTGGAGTCATTTGTAACTGCCTTACAACTTACAAGATTTTTTAAAAGGCTCTCCAGAAAAAACAATCACATAACTACATGTAACCCACTAAGGTCCTAATATCTGTAGGGAGAGTGGGCAGGTTCAGTAGGTTTTGACAGCGGAACTCCCACCTATGGTTATTAAGAATATGTAACTGCTGTTACTACACATGTACTTAAACACAGACATAAAAGAGGCAATACAACCAATGCACTTTAGCATTTAAAATAAACTCTTTACATAAACAAAGCAATGGAGGTTTTCATATAAATCCTCATTCACTTTTGGTTGGTTGCTATTACTTCATAGCAATGAATATTCAGGATATTACTAAGTACAGGTATCTTCAGCATCCACAAGGATGCACAGAACAAAAAAAAATACTAAGCACATAAATAATACATATATTGTAGGTCCATATGTTGTAAGCTCACAGTTACTGGAACAGCATATGAGGTTTCCAGGCTGTACTTGGGATGCTGCAGCTCTTCTCAGTTGACTCCAGGATTTACCTGCAATAATTCAAGGCAGGCCTTAACACAGCAAAGTCTATATAGGCCTCTCCCCAAGATGTTGCCTCTTTCTGGGCCAGGCTGAACTGCTTGGATCAGAAAAATCCACACAGTGGGGCTAGGTGAGGAAATGGAAGACATTTCTATAATCTGGAGAAACCCGTGAGTTGCAGAAAATTCTCAAAATTGAAAAATGGACAAGAAATATGTGCACAGGAATACATACTGCAAATACGTTGTGGGGTCATGATTGGCATTATGGGGTTTCCAGCAAACTCATACATAAGGGAAGTAGGGGGCAGTGGGTGGATGGGATTTCCTTTCCCTGTGAGTCTTCATAAATCTTCTTCTTGCTTATATATAATCCTGATGTACTCATTCTCAGAAAGCAGCTCAGCCCAGTGTCAATGCCATTAGGAGATGCAAGCATAGAGTAGATCCCATAAGGATTGCCACGCCTACAGTTTCAGATGCTGGCTGTAGGATTATTGTGGTGGTGGTGGGTTTTTTTGGCCATATTCAGCACCCTTTTGCACCTAAGGGCCACATCTAATAATTTAATCTGCATGAAGAAGCTTGCTTCTGTTCATGGATTGCCCTTTAAATATTACAACACATAGTTCTTGCTAAACAAATAATTGCAAGAGTAATTACTTTCTGTTGATACAGAAGTCATGTTTTTTTTCTTTCACTCTGTAATAATGACCAATCTTTGTTCTATTTAACAAAACTGTAGACATTATTTTCAAACCACTCTTCTTCCGAGAATTAGTCCCCACAAAAGAACCTGAATAGGCAACACAAACCTTTAGTTTCCCATATGAAATCATAACACCACTGAGTAGTTAGTGTGTGTTTTCATATTCACTGCACTGCTCCATTTAAAAGCTAAAGAAAGTTGGTGTGTGTGTGTGTGTGTGTGTGTGAAAATGCATTATTAGTTCTCTGGATAGCTTCCATCACTTATTATTAGGGCATTACAGTAATGCATTTACAGAAGAAGATGAAGCCATAGCCTTACTTTCTTAATCAGAGAATGATCTGGCTGATATATTAAAACTATATGACAGAAAATCTACTGACCTATATTTACTTGGTGATTGTAATCCACTGATCTGATCGAAAAAACTTTCTTGAAAGCCTGATGATACTTAGCTGCCAGATATGGGTAGGCTGTCTTCCCCCCACTCCTGCCACCCTCTAGAATATCTCACTCCATCCAATGATCCTCACTCTCGTCTCACTTTCAACTCCCCAGGAAAGATCTCATTTCCAATGCCCTGCCACAACAGAGTAGACAAAGAGAAGAAAATGAGCAATCTAGGAGACTGCAGGTTCTTGTATGTTTAAAAAAATGCCACTGTCCTCGTGCCAGACTATTACTCCTTACTGGTTAATCTATGAAAGGCAAAATGGAAAAAAATATTCTGGGACATCAGAGATTACAAATGGCCTATTGTGTGATTATTTCTGTGTGCTTTTGTGTCCTTCTCCATCAAGGTCAGTATCGTTTATTCTGACTGGTAGCAGCTCTCCAGCATCTCAGGCTGAGGTCTTTCACATCACCTACTGTCTGGTCCTTTCAACTGGAGATTTTTTTTTAACCATAATATTTTATTAGATTTTAATTCAGAACATAACAAATAAATACAGGTTCTCAAACAACATTTTAAGAATTTTTCATATATATGTCAGTGTGTATACAGACTTCCAATTTGACTTACTCAAATACTGATAGAAGTTTGCTAGCTTATCAGTAACAATGAGTATTGTGCTGCACTAATCGCTTTCCAATCAAAAGACTCAAAGGTTAACTTATCCACAATTGGATACCATTTACCAGTTGGGTTCATTAGTTCACATTCATTTTGGTCATTCGTGTTAAAAATGGAAACAGTTTCTAATAAAAAATATTCCCATACTTTAGACAGCCATAAATTAATTGTCGGAGGATGTTCGTCTTTCCATTTCTTAGCTATAACATTTTTTTTGGCTGTAAAGAGTAGATTTATCAGTTTTCTCTGTTTGTTGGGAATGTCACTCTCAGGCCACAAATTTAGCAACATTAGTCGAGGATCTAGGGGAACATCGCAACCTACAAGATATAGTATTTGAGATCTCACCTGGGACCAAAA
>NW_015163167.1:16181-44210 GCF_001447785.1 Gekko japonicus
TATAGGGATCGTAATGGGTAGTACCCTAAAATAAAAAAGGTATTTGGGTAGTACATACGACCTGATAATAATAGCCCTGTCAAAAAGGGATAACATTTTTGCGCTCCATGCTTTAAGTTTCTTGATGTTTTCTTCGTGTAATGTTGAAAAATTTGTTTTGAGTAGATTGTCTAGGTTTAATGGTATCTTGACTCCTAGATATTGGATATAATCCGTGGTCCATTTGTAAGTATAAGACCGTTTAAGTTTAGAAATAATTCCGCTATTAAGGTGTATGGGATAAATCACCGATTTGGACTGATTTATTTTAAGACCCGCTATGGCCTCAAATATATGTAATATCTTATGCAATTCAGATAGAGATTGGCATGGCTTAGACAAATACAGTAAAATGTCATCAACGAATAGGCTGATTTTAAAATTTCTGTCTTTGATGCTGAATCCATGGATCTTGTCAGATTGACGTATTAAACATGCAAGGGGTTCCATAGAAAGTGCAAAAAGAATGGGTGAGAGAGGACAACCCTGACGGGTGCCTCTGTGGAGGATAAACTCCGTTGAGGATAACCCGTTAACCAAAAGTTGAGCTTTGGGTTGTTCGTAAATAGCACGGACAGATCTCCTAAAGATAGGACCAAAATTCATAAATTTAAGTAAAGATTCAAGGTAGTTGACTTCAAGAGAATCAAAGGCCTTCTCTATGTCAACCGTCAAAATTAATGAATTGGAATGCATGGAATGCCTACCATAATGAATGATATTTAGGGTTTTCCTAATATTATCCGATATATCTCTCCCGGGCATGAAGCCGGTTTGATCCTTATGTATGTAGAAAGTTATCATTTGGTTAAGGCGAGACGCCATAATTGTTGTGAATAATTTATAATCTATATTAAGGAGGGAAATGGGCCTATATGATTTAGGATCTGATAAATCTTTATCTTTTTTAGGTATCAAAATTATATTCGCATTCTTCCAAGACTCGGGAAGTTGCCCTGAAGCCAGGTTTTCATTGCATGTGTCAGTAAGAGGCTTACTGAGCATTTGAGAGAAAACTTTGTAGTACTCAGACGTATACCCATCTGGCCCTGGAGACTTATTTTGTTTAAGTGATTTTATAGCCCGTTCCATTCCAAATGGAATTCAGATTTTTTAATGCTCAGAGCATCTAAAGCTTCAAGCTGTTTTCTGGCTTCCTGCAGTTGTTTAAAGATTTTCCTACTACAGGTACGTTTGTGGTTTTGCTCCAATTCTGGAGATGACGAGGATTGAATCTAGTACCTTCTGCATGCCAATAGATAGTCTACCATTGAGCCATGGCTGCTAGCAGAGTTTAAATATGCAAGGAAGTGGAGCCCTGGCTGTTTAGAGAAAATAAGTAGGTTTATTAAAGAAGAATAAACTGTTATAGAACATAGAAGAGAGAGAGCCTTAACTATCTAGTCTAACTGCTGTGAGAGAAACAAAGAGCAACAGGAAGCTCTACAGGAGTAGGAAGTCTCCAAAACAGCCAATCAGGAAACAGCAAGGACACAATTTGAAAAAGTGGGAAGTTCCTAGTCTAGCAATGATAACTACCAGTCCTTCAGTTGTCTCCCTGTAGGATGGTATTCAGATCTTCTTCATAAGGCTGGACTATACACCTTGTGTATTACAACAGCGGCCCCCTCCCATTTCAGGTTCTACCACTGTTAGGGCCACGGTGCACGGGGCTGGGGGAAACCACGGCCCCCACCCCGCTTGCACGAAGACCCTTTAAAGGGTCTTCTTGTGAGCCAAGTGTGCAGCCTGCAACCACGCCTCTCCCTCCCTCCTGCTAGATTTAAAGGGCCCTCCAGCTGGTTGGTGGGCCATGTGGTCCCCACCAATGAGCTGAAGCCCTTTAAGAGGAGGGAGAGAGGTGGTCAGGCAGGTGATCATGCTTGGGGGTGGGGCATGGGGCCCCCAATCCCCCACTGAAGCAACAAGGTGACCTGGCTACCCTAACTGGAAGGCTAAAATGAATGTTCATTTACAAGAGATAACTTATTAGTATATATTTTTAACATGGAAAAGAAATTCATTTCAGTCTAATTTGGCACCTCTTAAAGCCTGGCTCCCTAGGCAACCAGCTGGTTCACCTATATCAGTGGTGTCAGGAGGGGGGGAGATTGGGAGAAACACCTGCTGCATCTTAGCTCTGTTTTTGTTCTGCTCTTCCTGTTTCAGGTGTTTATCTTGGATGTGACAAGGAGGTCTAAGCCTTGGGTGTGGGGCAAAGCCAAAAATCTCTTGGCCCTTGCATTTTAGCCTGTGGTTCATTCCCTGTGGCCAGGCCAGCTACCTGCTGGATTCCAGTCCAGCCCCTGCCTACAGTTTGTATTGTTCTTTGTTGTTGTATATTTAAATTGTATTTTACTGTGCCTAATAGTATTTTTATTTATTGTCAGCAGCTCTGAGTCCTCTTTGTGGGGGAAAGTATGAATTTCCCTCATAGACAACTTTGCAAAAAAATTTCTGTGCAGTTGTCTCTGTGGAAGCAGTTGTACCCTAATACCACCTAGGAAGTATATTGTAGATCCTAATTGCTGTGCTGTAGGAGGAGAAAACCCTATTTTGGAAGGTGGTTAAATGCTGTGTTCATTTAAAGAAAATTGGAGGGCCAGAAATATGCACTTTGACTTGAGTTATTTCCTGCCCTACCAAGACCTTTATCGTTTTTTTTTCTTTCTGTCTGTCATCATGAAGACAGTAAGGGGGAAATGAAAAGGCTATTTTTGACTAAACTATCACCCACGTTCAGCTTCAGTCTCAAGGTGATATCTGAAGAAATCCCGTATCTGGCCTTTGCCAAAGACTGAGGACAAAGTGATAAATGAGGTCACCAGTCATTCCATCAGTCAAGTTTTACTGTACTGCCAAATATAGCAAAATACTAAAAACACAACCAGGCAAAAAGATGGTTGTCAACAAAGTATATCATCCACACAGTCAGGGGTCATTTCGTAGAAAAAGAGCTAGGGGAACTCATTAGCATAACTCATTAGCATATGCCACACCCCCTGACATCACCGGAAGTGATGTAAGGCCACACCTCCTGACATCATCGGAAATGTGTCATAAGGCCACACACCGGTACCGGCCGCCGGTGCCAGCCTTGCAGCTCCACTGCCGAGCCCCATGAGAAGCCCGGCGGTGGACCTGCAAGGCCGGCGGGAGTGCAAGGAAGCCCCGCGAAGGCCCTCCCTGGCCCCAGGCAGGCAGGGGTGGGGAGAGGCAGGGAGGAAGCAACTTACCCTCCCTCTTCTCCTGCCTCCTCCTGGCTGAATGAGGGCCGGAAGCGGGGCAGCCGGAAGCGGGGCAGCCGGAAGCAGGGGGCGGGGCTTCGTCATGTGCCCCGCCCCCCATACCTCACCCAGGGGAACTGCGTTCCCCCGCGTTCCCCCCCGAAATGACCTCTGCACACAGTAGTACAAATAATCTGGCCCATGTTAAACCAAACCAATTCATCATCCGTACAGTCAACAGGTATAAATCTGCAAACTCTTAGATTAGGAATCTGAAGCAGGAAATGATTTTGACAGTGCAATCCTAAACAGTGTTTCACTCTTCTAAACCCACTGATTCCAAAGGACTGAGAAGAGTGTAACTGTGTTTAGGATTGCACTGTAAATGTAACAGGTTGTGTTTGGGCTTTGCCTTGTCATGGGGTCAAATAAGACATTGGAAGGTCTCCTGGAAGGTCTCATTGGAAGAGCCACTCTGCTAGTGAAAGTGCTTTCCTCCAACAGAGCCTCTTGAATTGGAAACTGCTTCTTTCAGAAGAAAGATCCTCTGCTAATGAAACACATCCAATGGATCCAAGCTGTTATCTCTAACACTTCATTGATAAATATTGCCAGCAGAAAGTGCTGATTCAGATTGGAACCATTGTTGCATGTGAGTTAAAAGCAAGCCTGTTTTACTTTTCAGTTACATTATCATTATACTGTGTTGTGTTTTGGAAATGGACCACTGGTGAAGGGTAGGGCCCGTGATGTTTCCTTGTTAAAATAGCTTTGTTAGCTTGCTTGCTCACTTCTGTTCTCACTTTCTGCTAGGTGTGGGATGGGTCCATATATATTTGACTGAGAATGTCACGGCAGGGCCAGGGAGCATGGGTTAAACAAGTCAAGTCCAAAGCCAGTCCGAGGTTCAGCCAATAGTTCAAGCAGCACAGAGATTAAACAAGTCCAAAACAGTTCACAAAGCCAGCGTCAAACATACCATACGTCATAGTCCATAAATCACGTGAAACCAGAGTATCGCAGAGCCGAAGTCGTGGTCAAACAATGCCGAGGGTCAAGGAGCCGGAGTTCAGAAGCAGAGTAACAACCTGCCAAGGTTTCAAGGAGTCCGGAGCAAGATTGCACAGAGCGTCTGGTCCTGTCAACTGAAGTTGCCAGTACAAATTGCTTCAAGCAGCAGGTTTGTTGATATAGTGTGCTGGCTCGTTAACTTGTTATCTTCGTGAAGCAAGGTCAGGCCACTGTTAAAACTTAGGGCTGAATGAGCGTCTTCCGCGCATGCATGCAGCCTTGCGTCTCTCATTCAGCTCCTGTCGTCTTTGACTCCTGAGCCAGTTCACAGGTGGGGGGGAGTCGGGTGGTGATCTGCTTTAGTCAAGCATAGCCTGATCCGGCGCAGGTGTCTCCTGGGAGGTTCTATCCTCCTCAAGACTTACAGTGTCTTCTGTTAAAGGAGCCAGTTCTTGGCTGTTAGGCTCTGCCTCTGTGGTCACATCAGGGGCTTGTGGTGCCAAGTCCCCTTGTTCCTGGCTAGGAGCGGTTAGAGGAGAGGAGCATGGTTGCCATGTTCCCTACAGCCTCCTCCTCCCATTTTTATCTAAATGTTTAAAGGGTTTGGATTACGCTAGCAGCAACAGGATAAAAATAAAAAGAACAGTGAGTACATGCATCTTTAAGTACTAAGAAACTGGGGGGAAACTCCAAACGAAGAGGAAAAGAAAACCGCCAGAAAAGTGAGAGGGAAGGAGTGTGCGTATGTGGGGGGTAACAAGGACTATGCTCCCCAGTTAAGCGCTTGTTTTACTCTCTCAGCTGCACAATAAATGATATTGAACTGAATTAGGACTTAAAAAATGAAGAAAATGGTGTCTGTAAGTGAGGAAATAGAGGAGGATATTTTATTACCAGAAATGTCGATAGAGCAATTCTTACAGATTTTGAAGGAGGGAATAGAAAAAGGCATCAAGCAGGCGTTTGCAAGTTTCCACGACTCCCAATTGAAGAGTGAGAGCGGAGACGAGCCGGAGCAAAGCGGGCAGTGTTTGATAGAGGCTTCTATGGATCAGCAAGAAAAGGAAATTAAAGAGACTCTAAGATGGAATAAAAAGACAAGCTACCCGAAGAGGAAGGTAATAAGAAGGAAAAAAACAAGACCATGTTTTAGCAAGGAGAAAAATTGGAAAAGAAAGAGGCAAGAAAGATTTGTGTGGAAGGGGAAAAAGAACAATACAAGATGGAAGTATGAACCTTGGAGAGATCATGAGAAGGGATTAAAAGTGACATGCCACCTTTTTAAGGGGAGAAACCATCTGGACATGGTGCTACGGAAAAAGAAGCTCCAGAGTTATAAAAGGCAATCTAAAGTATATGAGAGTTTGTTTTGTGTATGTTTTTGGTCTCTTCTGGAAATGGAACAAACTGGTATGTTGTATGGGTAAAATGGAATGAATTGAATGAAATGATATGATGAGAGGGGTTATTAAAGTAGGGATTATAATTTATGGGTGATAAATTAATGTAGTAGGGCTTTAGTAGTTTTTGTTTTAGGGCTTTTGTTTTTTTCCTCTTCCCTCTTATTTTTGCTTACTAGATAAAATTGTTATGATTAGAGGGATATTAAGGGATGAATTAGAGTGTGTCAACTATTTTGTGTATTTTTAGTTTACGTTGAAAATGAGATGAATTGATATTTGGGTAAAATAGAATGAACTGATGTAATTGTTAATAAGGTAGGAATTAAATGTGTGTTAAGGTGATATGTGTCAGCTATTTTGTGTATATTTAGTTTACGTTGAAAATGAGATGAATTGATATTTGGGTAAAATAGAATGAACTGCTGTAATTGTTATTAAGGTAGGAATTATAGTTTTAAAAATGTGTGATTAATTAGTATGGAAGGGTTCCAGTATTTTGGGGGGGGGTTGGTTTTGGGTTGTTTCTTCTTCTTTTTTTGGTGTGTGTCTCTTTCCATTTTTGAAAAATGTTAAAATTAATGTGATTAGAGGGTTAGTAAGGTATAATTTACAGCTTTAAAAATGTGTGTTTATAGAAGGGTTTTAGTAATTTTGTCTTTGTCTCTTTGGGCTCTGGACTCAGGGATTAGGATGGTTGTCAGCTACTAAGGTATGAAAATATTTGAAAGGGAAGAAGTGGAAGGTTGCAGCATCTAGTTAAGCTATAAATTTACAAAAGACTACCCTGGGTAGAGCAGCTGGGGGGTAAACAAGGAAAATAAGGAAATACTAATAAAAATTGAGAAAAATAAGCATATAAACAAAATAAAAATGAATTAAAATAGGATAAAAAGCTAAAAATTATAGAAATGCTGTAACATATAGAAAGCTCTTTAGTATTGCTTGTTGAGAGAGTAAGGTTGATAAGGAGAGACGGTCGGTTTAACAACGGATTATAGATTTAAAGTGATTATTAATGGATGTATGTAATTACTACTTGAGAGCTGGCTATTGGGTGAATGAGATGAAGAGAAAAAAGTGAATAATGATAATTGTTGGTGTTGCTGCTGTATAGTATATTTGTTGTATAAGGTGTTAATTGTGTTTTATTGTGAAAATCCAATAAAAATATATTAAAAGAAAAGAAAAGAAAAAGACAGTTCCTAAAATGGCAGCCCAATGGCAATGCCCATCTGCATGAACAAGATTTGGGGGCGGGGGGGGGATGCAGATCGGATGCCTTTTTAAAATTTCCTTTTGCCCTTTGTGCAGCCCAGAAAGTACACTGGCAAGTGTAGGGTTGCCAAGTTCTTTTTCAGCTGCAGCGGGGGACTCCCGGACTCCATGGTTTTCCCTCCAATGGTCGTGGCCCCGCCCCCAGCATGCCCGGCATCGTCACATCACTTCCGGGTGACGTGCGTGTGGCGTGTGCGCGCGCTCCAGCTGCAGTCAATCCGCCACCAGCGGGGAACAGGCCTCTGGGGCGGAGGTTTCCCCACCCCCCGGGGGGACTTGGCAAGGCTAGGTAAGTGTAATAGGATGCCTTTTCCTCCTGGGTGGAAGTTTTTAACATTTTTTTTCCTGCAGTCAGAGAACAGGAAGGAAGCCCAAGTGCCTCCCAGTGTATCTGTGTACAAATGCTAATGGGACAAGCCAAAGGGTCAAGTTTCCCCCTTCTCTCCTGCCCCTTCTCCAAGCAGGAAACAGAGCAGGGGGGGTGGTGCTAGGAAGTCTCCAGGCTATTCCTGGAGGTTTCCCAGAATGCCTTCCAGGAGGGCTCCCAGAATGCACCCTGTGACCTGAGCAGATCAGGTCAAAGGGTCTGGAGAGAGTGATGTAAAGGGGGTGGAGACACAAGTTTGATAAAAGTCTTTGCTCGAAGGAGGAATGTCTATACACTCTAAAGAGTTGGTCAAGTAGGTGTGTATTGACAATTGTTCAGCACTGAGGCAGCTACAGCTAACATGAACTGGTTTCAAGCATATAATAGTATTATTGCACTGTGGCTTACTGTGCATGGTGGTTGTTTGGATAAAAAGCTATAAGACACTCTGGAAAATTTGAAATGCCATTACAAAAAGTTAGAAGCTGCACCCTGCCTATACAACCCATGGAAAGCCTGTCCCAACAGACATTTGCACATATTTGCCAAGGACCTAAATATAACATCTAATGTATATGGGCCAGAACATTCAGACTGTGTCCAAGATTCCTTTTCTATTTTATTTTAAGGTAGATTTGTTTTTGTATTATTTTTAACCTTGACCCCCTTCAGGAGAAGGTTATAAATCTCTGTTCTCTGATACTATGATTAACATGATTAACATGGCTATCCCTATTTTCCTTTTTTAAATGTAATTTTTCCTCCTTCAGAATCCTGATATTTTCCTTGGAATTTTCATTTCACCATTCCATTCAATACACCATGGATAGATATGTGATTAGAAAGAGGAAAGTCTTTTCTGATGCTGAAGATTCCTGTTGCATACCTACAACATCCTGCAGTAATCCTCATGCATTTGTAGAATAAAGACTTTTCTACAGTCAAGCATGAGACAGGCAAGGCTCAATCACATGGCTCTTCTTCATGGACATAAACAGATCTCTCAGGAAATTGTTTTTAATGTAATAGCTAATGAGTTCATTCAAAGAGCATCAATTAGAACAAACACATCCAGTGTCATTTAAGTACAGGGTTTTTTGAATTTTTGCATCTTAACAAGTGGGTTGTACTTAGATGAGGCAATCTGTATAGGTTTGCCACTAATCATACCAACACATGCCAACTATTGGGGTGGGGAGATGGAAATTGGGAAGGATAGGTAGGATATGGTAGGAGAGGATGCTTGTGGTAGCAGGAGAAGGGGTAACAGGTGATTAGGAGAATATTTTATAAGTTCAGAATGTAAATAAAAGACACAGTTTGCATTGTTAAATAAAGTTAAAGTTGTATTCCAGCTGTCTGAAGATCGTTTGTTGAAGCCAAATGGGTTTTACAAGTTGAACCTAAAGAGCAGAAATTATCCATACACAGGAATTCAGTCATTTCCCATTAACTTAATTATGCTGTTTTATTATGAATTTGTTCTGAATGTCTGTGTTTTTAAGGTGGAGTTTCTAAGCAGTGTGCTAAGAAGGCAAGGTATATAAAATCCTATGTGGCATAACTGTGAGTTTACTTTGGGGTCATGGCTATTGGCACTGTTTTGAATTGTCTCAAAATGTACTTGAATTCACTTGTAGGATATAAGTTTGAAGTAAGAAGAAAATTGCTGCTACTCTGAACTCTGTACATTGTTCAGAAATTGAATGCACAGCAATTGTTTTGTATTCTGTCCTGGTTCAGAGACTTCAGCCAAGCATTTACCAGACTCGGGCATCTCTGCTGCTGTGATTTAGTAAATTTCAGTACTAAGTCACCCCTATGAATAAGGCAGAAACAAGAGTCCTGTAAATGAATGCCTAAAGGTAAAGGCTTCCCTTGCTCGAAAGCCAGTCGAGTCCGACTCTAGGGTTGCAGTGCTCATCTCCGTTTCAAAGCCGAAGAGCTGTCCGAAGATGATTCCGTGGTAATGTGGCTGGCATGACTAAACACTGAGGCGCATGGAACGCTGTTACCTTCCCACCGAAGTGGTGCCTATTTATCTACTTGCAATTTCTTGCTTTTGAACTGCTAGGTTGGCAGGAGCTGGAACTAGAGACGGGAGCTCACTCCGTCATGCGGCACCCGGGTCTCAAACCGCTGAACTACCGACCTTCCACAGCCTGCCGTTCAGCGTCTTAACCACTTGAGCCACCGCAGCTCCTAAATGAATGCCTAGGAAAACTTTAAAAACATTCCCTGATAGGCTTTTCTGTGTTGCCTTTCTGAGTGTCAAATTTGTGACCACTAGTTTGTCCTATGCACATGGTATGGATACTTGCATATCTTAAAGTGACTATTCTAAAAGTGAATTTCAAAAACAGGACACAGAAGAAGATCACTGAGATACTACTATAACCACTGGCCAATTCCCACCTTTTCCTAGGTTTGGCCCAGCCCAGGGGCATTGTTGGGGAGTGCCCAGGCCCCCTTATGATTCTGGGAAGCCCCTCCCTAAATCCCCATGGTCCCATGTCCATAGATAGTGGCAATGGAGGCCCCTCCCTGTGATGTCACTAGCTCCTCCCTATGATGTCACTGGGCCCCAGTTCTTTTAAGGACCTTGCACCTCCCAGGAAACCTCCTGAAAGGTTACTCAGTTGTTCAACAGCACTGTCTGCTCTGCAAGTTCAGAAGCATTCTCTCTCTCTCTCTCTCTCTCTCTCTCTCTGGCAAAAATTATATTTTAATTTGCTCCAGGACCACCATACTGTCCAACAAAGCAGCAAACACAGGGATGCCAGGAGACTTTATGGGGCAGACACTCTAGGGTTTTCCCCAATCTCTATGGTAAAAACAGAGATCCCCCTTCATTTCCCCCGCACTGCTCAATTGAATGCCAGTGGGGACTGGAAGGATCAATGAGATTGCCCACCAATTGTGGGGAAATGGCAAGTCTAGGCAAACATCTCGAGACTATATAATTCTTTTGAGCAGGATTATCCAGTAATGGAAACAGGATCAGAGATAAAGAATTGGAAGAAGGCATTTCATTGTAGTCTGTACATAACCTGGCATTCATTAGTGGTGGAATTTTAAGGCTAATTTAAGGGATTTAGTATTTGAATCTTCCACCAGCCTATCACGTTGTTGGTGCTGGAAACCCATTAACTACTTCTAATGACAGTAAGTAATATTGTTTTGGAGTACCATTTTCACACACCTGTTTTTCAACTCTCTCTTTCAGTCTTTTTTCCACCTGAGGTGTCCAATTACTTGACTGCCACCTACTCATCAGGACCAGCTGCTCTCACCACTTTAAATGATTTTGCTAGTCAGTCAGTCAATAGCTAGTCAATAGCTCCAATCAAGCACTCAAGATCCTCCAGTGAAGATGTCTTTACCTGCTACCTCTTGCCAGAAACTACAGACTGATACGTCTCAGTCAAGTAGTGGAGGATTCTTTTTCCTGGGGGCTGTGAAGAATCAAGAGGGGAGGGAACAAACAACTGGGAAATTCTCTCTCCTGTATCCCTATTGTGCAATATAATTTATGGCACAGCTGATCTCCTGGGCTACATGAAGAGCATCCTGGTCAGCTGGTCTTGAACCTTCACTGTAGTTCAGTCGACCTTTAAGTATTGATAGGAGGACTAGATAAATGGAAAGTTGCTATTCTAGCCCCAAACCTGAGTGATGAGGTGAATGAAGAAGGTATTGTAACCTCCTCTCCCCACATTGTAAGGGAGAATTTTGGAAGATAGAAATTGGGGCCAAAGGGATTAATACTTCACACCTTCAGAACACTAAAGTATAACTCCACATCTGTAGGTGGCTCTGTTTTACTGCTCTACTGTTCCAGTGAACTGGCGGCTACATGCATGGACAGCTTCAAGAGGGAATTAAACATATGGAGCAGAGGTCCATCAATGGCTATTAGCTACAAGGTATAGATACAGCTTCAAGAGGGAATTAAACATATGGAGCAGAGGTCCATCAGTGGCTATTAGCCACAAGGTATAGATAGGAACTCTCAGTCTGGGGCAAGTGATGCACTGTATTCTTGGTGCTTGGGGGGGGGGGCAACAGTGGTACGGCTTCCAGTGTCCTGGCCTCACTGCTGGACCTCCTGATGGCACCTGGTATTTTTGGCTACTGTGTGACAGAGTGTTGGACTGGATGGGCCATTGGCCTGATCCAACACTGTGGCTTCCCTTATGTTCTTATGTTTTTTATGTTCTAGGGCCATTGCTGCAGTAGTGAAATTGCCCACATTGACATTTTTAAAACTCTGCATTGTGTGTTCCCAGTTTTAGTGAGTTCCGAAAACATGAGGTAAGAAGGAGAAAACTTTGGGTTTGTACCTGGTGAGGAAAAATCTACTGTGGAAAATTTCATATAACGTGCAGTTTTTAAAACATCAATGCAGGGAATTTCACTACTGTGGAAATGGTCTAGGTGATAGGGATAGGGATGGGGATAGGGATGCCGGCCTTCTGGTGGGACCTGGACATCCCTGGAATTACAGCTCACCTCTAGACTACAGAGACCAGTTCCCCTGGAGAAAATGGATGCTCTGGAGGGTGGACTCTATGGCATTGTACCCCACTGAGGCTCCTGTCCTCCCCAGGCTCCATCCCCAAATCTCCAGGAGTTTCCCAGGGCCGTGTACCCCACTGAGGCTCCTGTCCTCCCCAGGCTCCATCCCCAAATCTCCAGGAGTTTCCCAGCCTGGATCTGACAACCTTACCCCCCATTCCCTGCTGGTGGCCAGGGGGACCTGACAAGCCTGGGGGAATCAACTTTCCTATCCCCCTCCACCTGTACTACAATCTCTTTGTCTGTGCAGCTGAATCCCTTCGGCTTTGTATAGGGATAGAAACTGGTTGAGAGAATGGAGCTTTTCTTGCTTCTCCCCTTCTCTTATTAGTCTTATTGGTTGTTCAAATGTGTACAACCATGCCATGCTGAAGCCTTCACTGAGAACCTGGAAGCCCATTTTTAAGTGCCGTGAGAGCTGGCCATCACCATGTCTCCACTGGTAGTCAATGCACACTTTAACGACTTATATCCTTCCTGATCTTCTTGGACTCAGGATGGCTAATAAAGCAGCAAAAAGTTGCAAAAATATAAAAATACAGCAGTAAATCAGCAAGATAGAAGGCACCAGCCAGATCTGCCAAAACAATTCATGCTTCATCAAACTTGTTCTGAAATAAAACACACATTCCTGAATCGAGTCATTCCAAGGAAGTGGACCTATGTCCTGGATATTGACAGATGGATATAGTCTCATTAAACTCTCTCTCACTCTCTCCCCCCCCCCCTCTGTGTGCATGTATCTTAGAACAGAGAGACTTTGGACCTTACTCTGCATCCCATTCCACTGAAATCTGAAAGCAGATCCCTACTGGTGGTTACATAGCTCCATTCCACCCAAACATTTCAGGCAACATAGGCATGCATCATGCACTCATGACTTTATGAGAGGATGTAATGTATTCAGTCTCCAGAAGGAGGTGGAAAGTGCAATGGAGACAGCGATACATTGACTCACTCCTCTGAGTTGTCATCTACCTCCCACTCAGGCTGAGAGCAGCTCAGCAAAGACGACTCCTAGCACAGGACAAATTATTAGAATACATGAGCAATCTGTCACCTAATTAGTATCCTAGAGCTTCTGTAGAATGTAACGGAGCTGGGTCTCATTTAATTCGAGACACATTTAAATCCGAGCAAATGCTATCATCCTTAGTGACATAACTGGCAATTTACACCACATCCTGTATCAGAATGAGTCCCCTCCCCACCCTTTTTTGAACCTGATAAAACATTATGCTCAATATAAATGATGCAAAAACATTTCCATGTACGTGTGACTGGAAGATTAATTCTAACATTTGAATACAATACAAGGAAGCAGAAAAATCTGCCCTGACATTACAACTTTGACTGATGTTCAAATTAAGTGGCTATTTGGTGTGCAGGCATGTTATAAATTGGGAGGCTAACACTAGCTGTCAATGAGATATATGCTTTTTATTCAGAAAAACATCAATAAAATATAGTCTTCTGTCCCTTTAGTCCTTTTAAATGTTAGCATTTGTAAAAATGAGACTTTCCAGCTCATTAAACTGCAGCTTGCAGGGCAATCCACCAAACTAGTTAATCTCTATAAATGGCTGTTCTGTTTGAGCTTTGTCATAGGTTTTATGGTATTCGTGTCAAACACGGAGCTAGATTTTTCAAGGCATGCTGGCTGCACAGTTTGTAGCTGAAAATGTCTTCAAGAACCTCAAATGCAGGAGAACAAAGCAGGGAACCAAGGACTGAAACTGTGCTCCTTGGCCCCAAGGGCACAGTGCATGGAAATGCAGATGGGTAACCTCAAATGCAGGAGAACAAAGCAGGGAACTGAGGACTGAAATGGTGCTCCTTGGCCCCAAGGGCATAGTGCATGGAAATGCAGATGGGTAATAGGTACAAAGCAACCCTATTCATGTCCCAAGATTGCTTTTAAAATCCTAACCATTGAAAATAATGCTTTTCATTTGCTTTTCTGTTTATTGTGCATTCACAACAAACACACAAGTCAGTCACAAGGAGATGATTCAGTACTTCCCCTCATGACAAGAAGCTCCACCCTCGCCCCACAACTCCACACCTCAGACCCATGGTAGCCCTCTGAGCAGTCACCCATGCAGCTCTGTCCCAGTGGCCTGTTGCCCCATGCTTGAGAGGTCAGACCACAAGATGTGGCTTTCTATATTCTACAAGGTATATTTTACCTTGCCTATTGAAAGTACTTTATAAACAAAGACTAATTATGAACTTATGCTATGTAAAACTTCATGGACTGGGGTTTTTAGAATGAAAGGGGGGGAAGTAGTAATATGCCTATTGAAAGTTTATACCTGTTCAGTGTTCTAAACACGTTTATGCATGGAATCTTCAGGGTCTTCCCAAAGGCAATATTGCTTCAAGCCATAACCTCAGCTGTTTTGGAATAAGATGGCTCTCTCTTTGTTCTGCATTTGCAAAAGAAAAAACAATCAGACTATTGAGAGTTGCCCCCCGCCCCATGGCGAAGACTGTCAAATGTTATTAAACCATTCTTACAAGTCAGATGTTGCCTTGAAATACTTTGAACCATAGGAGAATGACAATACTTTGGAGAACCAAACACCTAGTTTCTCCAATGAGAGGGGAAAATTCCACAAGCACCTGAGGATCTTTTTATTGTATGTGCCAGGTGATTTTTTTTCTCACAGAGAAGAGTAGGCACTGGCAAAGTCCCCTGGGCACAGGCTGTGAATCTTCTCCCCTTTTGCACCCCACCTCCCTGGGTTGCTGAAGTCCGCGGGCTGTCTTGTCCCCCCCCCCCCCCTTGCCCCTCGGCGACCAAGTCTCAAACCACCTTTTGTGGCATGGAGCTGCCACTGGCAAAGTCCCCTAGGCTCTGGCTATGGGTATTTTCCTCTTTCTGCACCCCGCCTCCTTGGGTTACTGAAGTCCCTCTCCTCAGAGTTCTCTCTTTGGCCTGGAAAGTGGGCACCCCACTCTCTAACCGTTTCCTGGGGGTGGTTTGCAGACTGCCCTTGGCCCTGACTGTGAGGCTTGTGTTTTTTCTTTGAAAGAGTGCCCCCCCCTTTTGCTTGGGTTGCTGAAGTCTCGGACTTGGCAGTTCCTTGTCTCCCGTGGCAAGTGGGCACCCCACTCTCAAAGCAATTTCGGGGGGGGGGGCTAACTGTCTTTGACACCGACTGTGGGGCTTGCCTTCACTGCCCCTGCCAAAAAAGAGAAACCCTTCTCCCTGGGTGGGTGGGTTGAGTCTCTGCCCTTCGTTCCCCCTCTCTCCTTTGACTGCTGGCTGTGGGGACTTCCCTTGACTACCCCTTTTGAAAGGGAAAAAATCCCTTCTCCCTGGGTGGGTTGAGTCTCTGCCTTCAGCCCCCCTCCTCTGCCAACTAGGCTCCAAACCCATTGAACCTCCTGCTCGGGCACTTCGTTAGCAGCCTCTGTATCAGGTTCCCCTGCAGCATCCACAGGGCTGATATTGGTCACTGGATGAGAGCCCCTCCCCTGGTTTCAGGTGGGCCGTGGGGGCAAAGTACACATGAGAGAGAGGACACCATCATCGCTATTGGCGAGGGTGGTGACGATGACCAAAGCGTGTCATCCTGTTCTGTGCCTGGGGATTCCCAGTTGCGATCACCCGCTTGTCCCTCAACCATCAGTATGCCCCCCCCCATCAGTCCAGGGTCTGAGTCCGGAAAAAGGTTATGCCTGAAAAGCACCCCCGGGGTCTTTTTTTCATCCGGACCAGTTTGCGAATCGGTTCACGAACCGGCCGCACTTCAGTTCGAGAACCGGTCCGGGAATGGGGTCAGTTCAGTTCGGTTCAGTCCAGGGCAAAATTTGGAAAGTGCCCATCCCTAGTGTTAAACATAACCCAAGAAAGAATTCTATCTAAGAATTCAGAGTCTAGTGTCAGCTAAAGCTGCAGTATGTTTTCACACAGACACCAAGAACTGGAGTTTGAGATTTTGGCAAAGTGTGACTGGGTAACAGGCTGAAGCTCCCAATCAGACCAAAAGGAATAGGATCATATTTTCAGGCAAGAAATATAAGTCCTGTCCAGTTATACAGGGAATTGGCACTGAGGCAGTCCCTGGTCTGTTGTGAGAGGAAACGGTTATAGACTACTCAGGGGAAAGAAGACACAGTGTGATTTCAGAAAAGGGGGGGGAATTGATACACTAAAAGAGTGACCTTTCTAGAAAACTTGAACAGTTATTAGGAAACTATATGCAGAAACATTGTGATTGAAACCAAAGTACTTAGTCAACCATCTCTCACTGATAAGAACCAAGAATTTGTAAAAAAAATAAGCTGCTACACAGGGGTGTCGAGCTCATTTGTTATGAGGGCCGGATCTGACATAAATGAGACCTTTCTGGGCCGGGCCATGTGTGTCATAAAATGTAATGCCAGGTAGCCGAGATATAAACTTTATAAAGGACACAAACACAAAGATACCTATTGCTCTGAATTATTACATCAAAAGTTGGAGACAATGTGCTGTAGCAATCTTGAGTATGTTGTTCAGGTGTGTATCTGTAAGTTGCAAACTTACTTTTGATTTATTGACATTTGTTACAGAAATCTCATGGTCAATGCTCTGAGCCTAAGACCCAAGAGAAAACATGAAATGGCTGGGCATTGTGAGCTTTAGTACATAAGTTGCTTCTTGTGCTGGTCAAGAACATGTGAAGGCACCATGACACAGACTGAGTGCTATGTGTTTGTCTACAAAACTATAGTCTTCCCCAGAGAAATAACTACAGCTCCTATGAGATAGTGCAAGAATAGAGAGGCAGCAACGTATCGTGGTAAGTATCAGCCTACTATCTGGGAAGTCCCCAATCTACAAAGGAAATGTGCTGGGTGAACTTGGTCTGGACACACACTCTCAGCCTGATCCACCTCAATGGCTTGTTGTTATTCCTCACCTAAACAGTTCACATTGCTTTCCTACTGAAAAAGACTGGATCATGAGAGCATGAATACAGTGATAAAGGGGAGGCAAGCCCAGTTGTACCCAGGAGAGCCCTGGCATAATGAGCCCATCAAAACACACATTCTCTCTCATCCCTCCCTCTCTCCCTCCCTCTCTCTGTAGCAAGACAAAAAGTTCATACCTTGAATTAAACATTTTTTCGTCTTAAAGGTGCTTTGTATTGCGGGAACTGGGCAAAGTAAGCTCTCACTGTTTCCATCCCTCCCCCCTCTTTCTTCTCAGGGGTTGAGGAGGGGGAGAAGCCTCAGCCACTGAAGGGGAGAGAGACTTGGCTCAGTAGCTCAGCTGTGCGATTGACAGAGCCTGGCAAAGTAAGCTCTCACTCTTTCTCTCATTCCTTCCCCAAGGGAGGAGGAGGAGGGAGGAAGTGTCTTATCCAATGGAGGAAAGAGAGACTTTGCTCTGTAGCTCCTGTGTGATTTAGAGAGCCTGGCAAAGCAAGCTATGAGGGAGAAGGAAACAGGAGGAAAGGAAGAAGAGAGAGATTGGACTTATACACCACCCTTCACTATCTGAAGGAGTCTCAGAGCGGCTTACAATCTCCTTCCCTTCCCCTCTCCACAACAGAAACCCATTGAGGTAGGTGGGGCTGAGAGAGCTCTTTTGAGAACTGCTCATGAGAGAACAGATCTCAGAGAATTTGTAGCTGACGCAAGGTCACACCAGCAGTTGTATGTGGAGGAGTAGGGAATCAAACCTGGTTCTCCCAGATTCGAGTCTGTGCTCCTAACCACTACACTGAACTGGCTCGCTGAAAAGGAAGCAGATGAGAGCCAGTTGCTCATGGGCTGGAGCCCAGTGGGGGCTGGATCTGGTCTGCGGGCTGTATGTTTGACACCCCTGTGCTACACCATCTCGTCTCTCAACTGAAAATATATATGGTTTTAACAACAATGTTTATCTCAGCCATTCCCTGCCTACTAAACAAAATCACTGTTACACAGTCTCCAGTGCCATTTCAAGTGATCTAAAAAGAGGGCTCCTGACATGTTCCTGGGCTGAGCAAAACCCAAATTAGATTCTGTCAAAGGTTGTGACATTCCGATTTATAAAGACACAAATATCACACTACTAGGGGGGCTAGCTCAGTACCTGAAGGGAACTAAGAAATCTACCTCACAGTGCAGAAGAAGCAGGGGTCCGTCATATGACGCTTCTGTAAAACCATAAGAAATGAACACAGAAGCAATGTAATTGCAGACCACAGACTTTACACAACTCCAGATCTTTAGATGATCTTTCCTTCAGTACCTCAAATGGCCAAACTAGGTGTGCTTGTTTTAAAAGAGTTGTGTCTGAGTTACAGGTCCCAGACCCAGCTAGGGTTCCCATGCTGCAGATTAAGAGAGAGGCTGTAAAAAATAATGGTTAGGGTTGGAACACTCCTGCCTCCCCCCACCGAGCTGTTTTCCTGTGTTGAAAGAGTGCTGGGGAGGAGTTATAGCCTCATTTTTGCTGCTCCACATGGAATATATTCTAGTCTATCTATATATTTAATTCTCAACAGTCCCCTCAAGAGAGAGGCTGTAGAAAATAATGGTTAGGGTTGGAACACTCCCATGGGGGGAGGCAGGACTGTGTTTTCCTGTGTTTTCGAGTGCTGGGGAGGAGTTATATCCTCATTTTTGCTGCTCCACATGGAATATCTCTGTGCACATGGAATAACACAGGAAAATGACTGGGGTTGGGGAGGCAGGAGTCCTTCATCTCCGCATGGCTCCATGCCACACCAAAACAGACTTTATTTTTTCAGACAGTCTCTATTCTAAAAGTAAAGTCTATATATTCTAGCCTATCTATATATTTAATTCTCAACAGTCCCCTCTGCATGCGGATACTTATTTCTGCAGATAGGGGCACACTCTCCCCCCAACAGGTTTTTCTACAGACTCAGGGGACTCCCTGGGTCTGCAGAAAAATCCAAAAGGTTAAAAAAAAAAGAAAAAAAGAAAGAAACCTCAGGGAGGGTCGAATCCCCCCGGGTCGAATCCCCCCAATACCTTTTGAAATGGCCTCCACAGGGATCTACTCCAGGTCCTGCCACATCAACAGTGAGAGATAGACAGAGAGGGGGGGGCAGGAATCAAATGCACTTGGATTGGGAAAAATTCCTCCTGAATGGCTACATAGCACCGGTTTGGCGCCAGGCATGGAACTAGGTTGGGAAATTCCTGGAGATTCTGTGATGAAGGCTGAGGAGTGCAGAGTTCAGGGATGGGAGAGGACTTAGCTGGATATAAAGCCACCCATTTTCTCCAGGGGGACAGATCTCTTTTGTCTGGAGTTCAGTTCTAATTCTGGAGGATCTCCAGGTCCCATCTGGAGGCTGGAAAACCTAGACCTAGCAACACCCTCTGGGTGCCTTGATACCACCTGACTTGCATGACTCAACTAGGCCTGGTTGCTTGCTACTGTTTAACAGTAGCCACCCTATAAAAGTCAGTGAAGCATAATGGTCAGAGCTTCAGAGTAGGGTTTGTGAGACACAGGTTTAGAACCCCATCTTGCTTTGGAAGTTCACTGGGTGATTTTGGACCAGTCACATACTTTTAGCCTAACCTACCTCATAGGGTTGTAGTGTGGATAAAAAGGAGGAGAGAATAATGTAAACTGCTTTAGTTCCTGCTTTGGGCTGGAAATTGCCTGGAATAACAACCAGCCCTTCTTTTTCTATTCTTCTGCTTATCACAATTCTCCTCTCCACTTTTCTACAGGCCCAAGTTGAGTGACAACAATACTAATTCCCAGGGCTATTTTTGGGCAGGAACACACAGGAACGGAGTTCCGGCTGGCTCCCAAGTTGGCCATGCCCAGCAGGAACTCATTAGCATAATAGGCCACATCCAACAGCAGAAACTCATTAGGATTGGCTACATTAGGGGTGTGTGGCCTAACATGCAAAGGAGTTCCTGCTACAAAAGAGCCCTGGGTTTTGACAACAAACAAGGTAAACAGAATAACAAGCAAAAGGTGGGTGTGGCTGGATAACCACACTTCTGGTAACGTGGGGTGTGTGGCCTAATGTGCTAATGAGCTGTGCTGTCAGAGGTGTGGCCTAATATGCTAATGGGTTTCTGCTGTTGGGTGTGGCCTATTATGCTAATGAGCTCCTGCTGGGCTTTTTCTACAAAAAGAGCCGTGCTAATTCCAAGGAACACATAATAAAAACAGTAAAAAGGGGGGGGGGACCCAAAACAACAAATTAACATATTTTACCTGCTAACCCACAAAATCCAAATGCATAATTTGCATTTACCAAGCAAACACCCTCTGTTTTGTTCTCAGATAACAGGTCTTCCAGGACATAATTCTAAAGCCTCCAGCTTCTAAGAGGAAAGGCCCTGTTCTGTGCAGGTCTCAGAGTGAATCATTAGAAAAAAAAAAGAGTGTGTACACCCTCCAGTTTTTTATGAAGGAACTCAGGCATTTACAACTTGAGCCTAGAGGCCTTAAAATACTAACTCCAAGTTCTTACCAGACTCCACCAAGATGGATGAATAGTTACCACTCATTCCTATGGGGAAATATAAAGTGCTCTACTGAGGACAACAGAACTGTGGGGAGAATGCCTGGATACCACTTGAACATTGGGTGATCTGCTGACAGGCACTGTAATAGGGGCTGCGTTCCATAGCAGAAGGAATTCTAGACTTCAATAGCTACAGTCTTAAGATGACTGAGTGATATTTTGTCAGGACCCACAGCGACAATGAAGTACACACTTGCAGGAAGGTTTTACTTTATTTGAAGCTATAGATGCATGGACAGGAACACTGTTAGGAATGACAGGCAAACTATGCACATGGAAGGTTATAGTACATTCATATCAGCAACACCTTCATTAGAAATGCGATAGAAATGTGATCTGAAGGTCTCTTTTGTCTTGGGAGTCTGAGCTTCAGTTGGTTAGAAAGCCCACCAGAACAACACATCAGAGCAAGAATCCATCTAATCGAGCATCCTGTTTCCAATATTGGCCACTCAGATGTCACAAGCAAGGCCAGCTGTCAGCCGGGAACTGACAAGAGGGGAAATCGTTGTTTCTCCTTTTTATTTTCCTTCTCCTTTTTTCTTTCCTCAAGTGATTTGGTTGTGTATTCTACTCTTGTGCATTCTGGGAAATACAGTTTTCAGAACACCTGACATATGTCAGACATTTTGTGAACTACAGTTCTTACAATGGAAGCCAGAGATACTATGCATTTCTTCACTTACAATCATGTAAGATGGCCCCTCATTCAAAGATTAAAGCTTTATTTTAAATTGCAACTCCCAAATGGAAAGAACCTAAAATTATTATTTAAAAATAATGATTAAAAAAAATTCAGTGCTTATTAACTATATAATAACTGAATAATACTATTTTCTACAGTCAGTAGTGTCCAAACTTAATCCATCTGTAGCAGACCCCTTGATGACAATCATAACAGGTTGGGGGCAATGACATGGACTGAGACAGTCTCTGAGGACTACATTGATGTAAGTCAATTTATTTTGATGCTTTTGTGTTCAAACTTGTTTATAAGTGATGGCTTAATAATCACAAAACCACAAACACACAAAAACAGATATGTTATGTTCCCCTAGTACACATGACCCTAAAGACAAACTTGCTGATCTTCTTACTAATCTTCTGGAGTCTTGATCTTCCATCTAAATACCGGCTTCCTACTTTGTTGATGTGGATTTCATGTTCTTCAGCTCCACTGAAAAAACTTATGGTTTAATGAACTGTTCAGATTTTTGGGATAATTAGACTCAGGGTCAGGTTCACAGCAGGACAGGCTCAGCCTGGGCAGGCTAGCTGCTGCTAACAATATCAGAAAATTTTCAGAAAAGGCCACCAAGTTGATCACTAACCATTGTCAGGCATTTGATTGATACTGCTCAATTGCACGAAAATGAGCAATATGGGCGAACAGTACCGCAGCTGAGAAAATTACAGTGCAGATGGGGCAATGGCATGTAAAATACAGGGTGCACCAAGAGGTAATCACCACCTTCAGACAATAATGTGAGCAAATCTTTTGTGCTTTGTTATATAGATTTCACTAGATTCTTAGGCACCTTCCTCCCACCTGTGGGAGAACAACGGATGTCATCGAGAGATGGGAGGAGAGACTAATTGTCTCAAAGGGGCTAAGTGCATTGTGTAAGGCTTTAATCATGCCACCTATGATGTAATCTTGCAGCTGACACAGATGGGTGGAAGAGCACAGGCTTTTGTTCAAAAGTTTATTTCCCCATCTTTACTCCTATCACTAGCTATATGTATAAGACTGCACCTACGCAGAGGTAGGTGGATTTGTGCTCATTTTTGTTCTTTGAAACAAATTCCATTGATCCTTTGGGGAAGGGCGGTGGTTCAGTGGTAGAGCCTCTGGTTTGCATGCACAAGGTTCAGTCCCCAGCATTTCCAGTTACAGATCAGGTAGGAGGTGATATGAAAAGCTGCTGCCAGCCTGAGTAGACTGTACTGGCTTTGATGGACCATGAGTCTGATCCAGTATAAGGCAGCTTCATGTGTTCACATGTTCATTCTGGGAACTTACTGTCAGACTCTTCTCCACATTTATAGAAGCACCATAGTGAAAGTTGGGTTCTATATCCAGGAAGTATAGGTTTCAAGTAGCTCAGCTGTTAGGGACTTCCTGTGTAGTCCTGGCGAAGTATCACATCTTCATTGGTCAGATAGGACTTACCTTACCGGGAGGCTGTGAAGATGAATGTGGTAAAGCTAGCTTAAAAAAAAATAAACTTGGAGAAATGACAAATTATAATACTGATTAAAATAATAGTCTTTGTGAAGAGCAGTGGCAGGTATCGAACCATGCAGTTTGAAATGATACCTTTGGTAGAGGCAGTGATATCTGCTGATTGTCCCCTCTCAACGGTAGACCCCAGCTTCTCCCTTGATGCTGTGCCTGAAGGACTGCTCCCCCACCCAGGAACAAAGTATCAAAGGACTCATTGGACTGCCTTGGGAGGGGGAAATGGGAGAGTCCCATTCTGTAAAGTCCATGGATGGTTGGGTATTTGAGAAACACTGTTCACTCCTTCAGAACAGGTATTGTTGTCACCATGGGTTTGTATTTTTATGCAAAGTGTTCTCTTGAACATGCAAATGAAGGCTCATTCTGATGAAGGTTCATTCTGATGTTTCAGCATTTGAGAGAGGTTGCATTGTAAAGTATGAAGCGGAGGTCCATACCTGAATCAACATACTGTTCACTCATTTTCACTTAGAAGCCTCAGTCTTCGGGGACAGATCACATTACATTGCCTTTTTATTGCCTAGCCCATTTGGAAAATAGGTCTGGAGGTCAAAGTGGAATTCACCTGCCAAGTGCAGAAGGTGGTCTTGAACATGGACACCAACTTCCATTCCAATATCATGGTATGCAAGGTAAACACCAAATTAACTTGAAGCTTGCATTCTTCTCTCTCCTATTTTATTTATTTATTTAATTGGATTTATATCCCGCCCTCCCCGCAAGCGGGCTCAGGGCAGGTCACAACAGTTTGAGTAACATTAGAATGATACAGACAGTACACATAGAATTAATCCTAGGGTTGCCAATCTCCAGGTGGTGGCTGGAGATCTCTCACTATTACAACTGATCTTCAGGCAACAGAGATCAGTTGCCTGGAGAAAATGGCTGCTTTGGAAGGTGGACTCTATGACATTGTACCCTCTTTTTTATCATTTTATTTAAAGATTTTACATAATTGTGTCATTACATATAATAAACCAAATATACGTTCGAGTCTGTTTTATCGAAGCTTCATTTATCCATTTGTAAACTCTTGCCCATCTTTTTTTATGACTACAACCCTCTCCCCAAACTCTGCTCCCAAAATCTCCAGGTATTTCCCAACCTGGAACTGGCAACCCTATTTGAAAATGGTGCAGGGATTAAGTTACTATTCAAACATGAGCCATAGACTCGTTCCTTAAATATGTGTACTAAACGTCGTTCCGACCTATGAAAGGCCAGCAGGCAAGCCAGGGAAGAGAGAAAGCTGAGCTCCCTGTTATCAGAAGTAAAGCCTGGAACAAAGGAGGAGGCTGCCAGTGGTGGATGATAGCCTCCCCTCCCTACACTCTGAGGCCAACTAAAGGCCTAGCCTAGACCACAGGTGTGCCAGCCCAGACCCCCAGCACTTCAGAAGTCCCAGTGCCTCACAAACTACAAATGAGTTGCTGAAGGGGTTGCAGTTAACACCAAGACCTCACCGATATTCCTTGCATTTTTATATCTGTCTATCTGCATGCTCAAATGAGTTAATATATAATATATTCTATACGCTTGCTCCCATGACAAGAGTCTGCACAGAAATTGCTTTCTGTAGCTGCAAAACAGTGGCAGAAGCTGACCCGTTATAATTAGATGAACAAATAAGTAGAAGAATGAAGTGTTATGACTTATTTTAGCAATTTCGCAAGACGGGAAGTTAAAACGATCTTCGGGGTTCTAAATCCAAACTGCATTAATTCTGAATGTGAATTTCACCCAATATAGATATAATTCTAATGAAATGATATGCCATGAAATTCAGGGCTGACCTATACAGTACATGGTTTCCTGACTATCAATTACCAGAAACCACACTTGGTAATGAAGTGAATTATGTGCTATTAATATCCAATTACTTTATGTTAAATAGCAGGTATTAGCAGCAGAAGTTTGTAAAATGGAAGACATGTGAGAAAGTAAATGCATGGAAATCAGATTGTATGTGTCAAGACTGGGTTGGTTGCCAGCATAGACATAAAAAAATCCCTCATGTGCAGCACAAAAGGACTTTCCAGCAGGGATTCATGTAAACACAAAGATCAATTTTCCTCCTGACCACACTCATAAGATTGGCTTCCTGAAAAATGCTGGATTTAATTATCTAATAGAATACTACTTTCATGCAGCTATGTGGCCTGAGACTGGCATAGCTAAAGTACTATTTCTTTCCTCACATCCCTGTCAGGGTTCCCAGTCAAACACTCAACAACGTTCCTTCAGAAGTTTCAGTTTATTGAGAGTTAGTACTTAGGACATCATGAACTCTTGTGTCAGGAATGGTGGGCTAAAGGTTAGCCCTCAGAGTTATACCCCCTTCAAACTAGACCCCTTGATACAATAAGACTAATAGACAGGCATCTGAAGATGTGGGCAAAAGACAACAGTTACATTCCCAGCAGGAAAAGTGGACCCGGCAGAGCCAGGACTTCAAGGACACCAGGCAGATAACAGAGTGCAGCAGAGGAGATAAGGGGTATGGGAGGGAGGAAACCAAAAGAGCACCCCACACATTCCAAGCCATGGCAGCATTAGCTGACTATCCCCATGTGTCAGACGAAGTCCTTGGGTTGCCCAGCTGCTAGTTGGTAGCCTGCATCAACTAGAGCTCATATCTTGGCTGATTCTGCATTCACTTTTCCTTCTGTTGTTTTATGAAACCCATGTTGGAACAGAAATTCCCCTCTGGTTTCACTTCCTTTGGTTATCGGGTTTTATGGTAGCTTCCACACTACTCCATGACACTTTCAAGATCTTTGATCATTGGATTTTATTGTACCTTCTGCATAGATCTATGGACATTTTATGACCATTCAGGGGTGACTTGCAGTCAGTATGGCGTTGCCCCAAGGTATTTGGATGTGGTTTTGAGCTTCACTTTTCCCTCCCAGGCTGATTCTGCATTGGCTTTTCCCTCCATTGTTTTACAAAACCCATCTTGGAACAGAAATTCCCCTCTGCATTGCATGTTGGTTTCACTTCCACACTCCATGCCGCTTTGAGTTCTTTGATTAAAAATACATGCAAAACATAAAAACAGCAATTAAAATGTTGGTCAAGAAGAACACATCATTGAGGGAATGCCAAACAAAACAAAAACGTCTTCACCTGGTGGCAGTATAAAGCAAGAAAACTGAACAGACAAACCTCCCTTGGGAGAAAGTTCCAGAGCTTTGATGTAGGGCTGCCAGGTCCTTCCACATCCCCGGTGGGCAACTTTGGGGGGCATTACTGGAGGGGATGGGGACCAGCACCCCCCTGCTTCTTGCCAAAAGCATTTAAAGGGTCCCTTTAAATGCTTTTGGCAAGAGGCAGGGGATCTCATGCGCACCTGCACTCCAAGCCACAAATTCGCAGCTTGGAGTGCAGGTGCCCAGCCCCTGCTTCTTCTCAACAGCATTTAAAGGGTCCCTTTAAGTGCTGTTGGGAAAAAGTTGAGAGATGCCACACGCGCCTGCACTCCAAGCCACAAATTCACCACTTCCTCCCTTGGTCCTGCAAGATTTAATGGGCTTTCCAGCTGATCAGTGAGCCACATGCTTCCGCCAGTCAGATGGAGGCCCTTTGAATCTCACAGTAGGGGTTGCCATGTGGTCATTCTTGGGGGTGGGGCTTCCTCCCGCTGGCTAGCTGGCTAGCGTGGGAAGGAGCCTCCAAAATCTGGGGGTCTGGAAACCCTACTTTGATGCCATGACCAAGAAGGCCCTCTCGTGGGCTTCCACCTGCCTAAACTGAGAAGGTGGGGCACTCAGAGCAGGGCTTCCCAAACTGTATACAGCTTTGAAGGTTATGACCAGCACCTTGAATTGTGTATGGAAACAAATTGGGAGCCAGTGAACCAAGACTGGAGTGATATGGTCCCTATGACCCACTTCAGTAAACATCCTGGCTGCAACATTCTGTACCAGTTGAACTTCCCAAACACTTCTCAAGGGCAGCCATACACAGAGTCCATTGCAATAATCTATTCTAGATGTAACCAGGGTAGGCACCACAGTGGCAAGAATTTTTCTGCCCAGGATAGGCAGTAGCTGGCTAACCAGTCAAAGCTGGTAAAAGGCATTCCTAACCACATCTGCCTCCTGCATATCCAGCTGTAGGCCTGAGTCCAAGAGCACCCCCAGATATGGACCTTTTCCTTTAAAGGAACCCCATCCATAACAGGTGACACCTTAAATCCCAGGTCAGATCTGCTTACCAGTAGCACTTCTGTCTTGTCAGGATTAAGCTTCAGTAGATTGCTCCCCATCTCACTATGTGCCAGGCATCCGTTAAAAAAAACCCCAAACTCCTGTGTCAATGGAAAACCAGCACAGAAAGCAAAATGGGTGGAAGGTCATGGGTGAGGTGAGCCTGGCAAAAAGGTGGGTTACCATTCCTTAAATCCTGGGTCAGACCTCCACCCACCAGTAGTATTTCCATCTTGCTTGGCAGAAAAACAAACAAACAACAATGATGATGCCTGTAGTGCAGGATTTGGGGATTAAGCAGATCTTTTTCTAACCTGCAGCTCTGCTGGCTGATCACTCTTTTGTTATGCCACTGATTCAGAACAATTGGTCTACATTTACTGAATGGTTGCAAATTATGAGATGACAACTCCTGGCTAAGGGAATCACTATTTGTAAATGTCTAGTATATGTGCAGTATATAGGAAAATATTTTGAAGTTTGTGGTCATCTGCAAACATATGAGGAAACTTTACAATTTGAAAAGTACTAGATGTTAAAAGTGACAGGCATAAAAGTTTTGTTAGAAAGGCATACACATTATAATCAACTAAACTGTGGAAAAGAGACAATTAAAAATATAATTTAGGTACAAATAATTCTTGAACAAAGGTAAACCTTAAAAGAACTGAAAACTATTTCATGAACATAGATAGACAGAGACCTAAAAAGTACCAAAATCAATAATTTTATACATTCCTAGGGGAAATATTTTGTCTGTAATAATGGAAAATATCCAATTCTCATCAGAGTTTCAACACATCTTACCTCGGGTCACCCATTTTCTAGGACAGATCTGCTTCTTCTCTAACGCCCCACTGTACACCTGATTTACACATCCAACAGAATGAGGTGGCAATGAATTGGTCAAAAGTTGATGTGATAGAAAGGATTGCTCCCCATCTCACTATGTGCCTGGCATCCGTTAAAAAAAAACCCAAACTCCTGTGTCAATGGAAAACAGCACAGAAAGCAAAATGGGTGGAAGGTTATAGGTGAGGTGAGCCTGGCAAAAAGGTGGGTTGGAGAGGGAGGAAAAGAAGGAAGGAAGGATAAGTTTCCAGGCTACAGCTATTAACCAAAATGACATAATAGCATATGCTTATATAACATAATTGGGCATG